>NC_142524.1:10654574-10954574 GCF_964205215.1 Stylophora pistillata | reverse complement strand
GCCTGTACGCAAAAATTCACAGGTTGGCTATTATATCGTACCTGCAAAAGATTCATAGAGTCTGTTCTGTTATTTACTGATAGATAGGCCAGATTAGCAGTCTCCCAGGAGTGCAAGTGGCTAAGCTCGAGAGCCTAAGGTACAATATCATTAAATGTGTAGGGTTGTTTATCATTCTAAAACAATAAAAAGTTATACATAAAGGGTAATACCATATTGATAAAGCCATTGATGAGAGCTTCAGTGATATTGTTGAATGTAAACTAAATCCTTTCTGAGGCTAAATATTGTGGACAAAACCTTGTGCATTGAGAACTTTTTAATTCACTAATATAAATGCAGTATAATATTACGTGAATATTCCGAGCAATATCGCTATAGCCTCCGAAATCATTAAAGAAAGCCTTGCATATGATCATTCAAATTAAAATGTTTTCCTTTTTTAGACCTGGAAGCTTAATTGTTGGCATCAAAGTTGGCGTGCAAGATTCACAATTAAAACAGATGATTGTGGGAGCAAAAAAACTCTTAAAAAGCTTCACCAAATTTGACTCTAGCTTCTTTGCTGTGAAGGACCCTAAAGGTACCATTTCATTCAGTTTCCACATAGTTACTATCAATTTACGTTTATTTTTTTTTATTTGATGACCAGTGGATAGGATAGCGAGGTTTATTTAAAGCGTGCACAAAAGAAAAAAATATAGAAATCATGGATCTCTTACAACACACACTTGAAGCACTATCTAAATCAGAGCTGTCAGCAAGAGCCGCTGGAAAAACCAAATGGCTTTCTCATTTGCCATCGTTAGTTAGCTACTTTAACCTCATTTTACCAAAAGTGTTGATGGAAAGTCACACAGTTAAAGTTTGTATTGCAACCGTTTCCCAGTTTCGGCTGGAGTTGCCCACGTGATTTCATTATCATTAAAATGTTCAGATGTCTGAAATGATTATACGATCAGAATTTGGTCGAACTTCGTGCAGCGCCTAAAAGATTTATCTGAATATTCAGTTCCTATAGTCTTTCCTGAATTTTGACAAAACAACATGACAAGCGCGATAACCTAGTTTCCTGCCATTTCTTATTTTCTTTCTACTTTCAATTCTATTGACTTCCCTGCCTAAAAGCTATCGATATATAGTTTCCCTTCAATCAAATAATGTATGCTATTTATGTGATTAATCAGTGATTACCTTTCTTCATTGGGCAGGGTCGTCCTCGTGCACAATGCCAAACATTTCTTTATCAAGCTTTTCCCATGACCATGATAAAGCTAGGAGAATCAATCGCTCAGCATCTTACGTAGTAAGAGCATCAATCAACAGTGAAATTCGGCAAAAAGCTCTTGTTTCTTGGAAAATTGCACAGTTGCAGAACTCTCGACGGAAAGATGTGGACAGGACAAATGCTTTTAAATCCATAAGTATTTCCATGGAGGATACTGCACTTGGAAATACAACTATTATACGAAAAGAGATACCAAAACACACCCTTCAATATGGTGTATACTACATTGAGGTTCAGGTAAATGCCAGTGGTTGTATGAACTACAATTATGGATTCCTGCGAGTCACAGAAACACCTATTCATGTGGCTGTGTCGACAAACCCTCCACTGGAAGAGGGTGTTCTTAAAGGATACCACAGGTATCTTGAGTTTAATGCATCAAATTCTTTTGACCCTGATGTGCAAAAGAAAAATAAGAGTGGCTTAACTTTTACATGGCTTTGTGCAAGGAAAAATGAGACTTTAGGAAATACTGCAACACTACCTGTTGTTGTTCCGCATGGAAGTGGAAACAGATTAAATGCAAAGGGATGTTATGGAACTGGACCTGGCAAACTGAATTTTACAGGTGCATTTTCAAAGTTATTCTTGGACCAAATGGAGCCCAAGAAAATTTACATTATCCAGTTAATTGTGGAAAAAGATTCGAGGAAGGAGAATATTTCATATGAGTTTGAGTTAAAAAGTGCAAACAGTTTCGATCTTGAAATCAGGTAAGGTATTTCCAAGGTATAAATCTAACCTAATCTACCTTTCTCACACTGTGAGAAGCCCCGCTTATTGCCAGAACCTTATCCAGCGGTTTATAAACACGCTACTCGATAAGTCACAAATCAAACAAACTGTTCAAAAAATAAACTGAAAAGTAAGTGCGTCCTTTTTAAAATGTGAGTGTAGCACAATTTTATCATTTTTATAGCACATATATCTTTTTTCTATTTTGTGACATTTAAATCTTATGGTCATGTGATATTATTATAATGGTGAGAAACGTGGTAATATCAATGAAGAGTGTTCAGCATCATCGTACTGTTACACTGTTACACTCTTGTATTATTTCAAACCCTCACCTTTAGCGAGACATTTTCTGCGTGGTAAAATAGTTTCCCTCAGCTGTTTACCCATATACAATGATGATTACATTTTTCCTTGATATTTATAACTTATTAACATTGTTAAGCAAAATAATATATTTAAAGTAAGTCGTTCGTTGTCGGCCTATCTACTTCGATGGCGTTTTTCGAAATTCCAGGTACACTGAGAACTTCATCGATAAAAAGAAAATAAAAAGTTTCCAAAATTTCAACAATAAAACTGTTCAATTTTCTAATTACCCAATTTCAAGTATACAATGCTCATGCTCCATAAATAGAAACCAAGAGAAGAAAACGTCAACTTACCAAGACGAGGGCAAGTCGGCCATTTTGTAATTTTCCTTAGTGGCCGTCCTCCATCCTACGGTGGTGTATTATCCCTAAATTGTCATATCTTTATTACTTCTCTTGCAGATGCAAAAGGAATTGTAAACGAAAAGTAAATCCTAAAGAGAAAATATTTTTCGAAGGAGTTTGTGGCGGTGATCTTTGCAAGCAAAAAAAAATGCACTTCAGCTGGTCTCTTTACGTAAAGAGCGACAATGGAGAATTTCAGCCAGCCACGATACAAAATAATCGCGACCTTTCGCTTCTGGAAATTGACGAACTTGTGTTACAAGAAGGCAGAAAATATGAACTACAACTTCGTGGCAATCTAACTAAGGACATCAGAAGTTCTTTTACTTATCCTTTCACAACAAACAAATCCCCAAGAGGAGGAAACTGCACTGTTGATCGATTTACAGGTCAAGTTTTGGTGACAAATTTCACATTTTCCTGTTTAGGGTGGGTGGATGAAGACAGTGACCTGATTTATCAATTTGGGTACAGGTCGAGTAATGGGGTATATGAAATACTTCAGGAAAGCCCCTCGCCTTATTTGAAGACTAACAAGCTTCCTCTTGGCGACACCGAGAAAGAAAATATGTTCCAAGTGGACATCTATGTCAAAGACAAATGGGGTGGATTTGGGCTCAGAAGTGTAAAGGTTAAGGTGAGTTCAAATGTAACGCTTGCATTGTGAAAGTAGGAATAAAGCATTTCTCGAACCACCTGTTCCTCCGACCTTCTCCGTCATGCACCGCTCGAAATAATGGAGGATGCCAAAAGAGGCGTGAATTTGCTCTTATTAGCTACGATAACAAGAGCGTGACACAATGTTCCAGTCAAAATGTAACGCAATCATAGCACTTACAGAAACAACGTGTAATTGAAGTATTTCATTAAACGCCCAATACGTTTTATGATTTGTTATTTCCTAAAATATTTTGGTGGCAACAGGTGCTCTTGCGAACGACCTTTATATAAATCCACATGAACAGTCGTTTTAAAGCAGATATCTATATGTAACGTAATTGTTTCCTTTTCAAGGTTCTCTCCGGTAGGACAATTAACGCAACGACCCTGTATCAATTTACCATGGGCAATAATAGTGAGATGGCTAAGTTACTGAAAAGTAAAGATGGTGGCAAGGATGCCATGCGGCTGGCGAACACCTTACTGTCCGTGATGTCCGCAACAACTGATAAAGAAGTTAAAAAAGAGGACAAAATAAAGGTAGAAGCTGGGTTAATTTAGATTTTCAGAATGCGCCCTATCCAAAGTGGTTTATCATTATAATCACGAAATGAAGGCCACGGCTCAAAAATTGACACAAGTTAATTACGAAATGGTCTAATGATGCATGAAGGCTCAAGCCTTCACTTCCTAACATTGGTATTCTAATTCTCCGCACTGTTCTCTTCGCATTTCCTCCGTTACTGACCAGGAGAATGTTGATTTTTGACAATCAGTAGCTTCCTAAATTGGGGATCATTTTCTTTAATCTCATCGCCTTAATGTTTGACTCAAGGGTGAGGCTGTTAGGAGAAATTAGATGCTGGTCACTCTTAGGGCTTGAAGGGTGTGCAGAGCTAAAGAGAAGACAATTTTTAAGTGAAATTTCAGAGAGCTTTGGCAAGATAATAAATTACAAGGAAGATAATGTCGCAAAGCGTATGCCAGTGTTCCTGTCTGGGTTTGGCTTTTGTTTACTGTAAAATGAAAATTCTCTTTTTAGTTCAAGGACGAAATGATCAAACATTCATCAAAAGTCAAAGTTGATGACCTTCAAGGAATCATTCTAGTGACCTCAGTTGTAGCCAGTGCAACTGATAAAAGTGAAGAACTCTCGGAAGAATCTCAGGTAGGTAAATTGCACCTGTGTGTCCAACATTAAAGAAAGATATTTTGGAAGTCTCCTGAGGACGAAAGCGAAAGTATCGTTTTCTTTTTCACGGAGTACAAAATGCGCCATAACAAAGAAATGACTAACCACAAACTCTGTAGCAATCCCATCGGTCACAATAGACTGGGCGTTTCCAAGGCTCCGGTAGAGGATGGGTTATTCCTTTTACCAACCAGAAGTTATAAACTTATGCCATTTCACGGATAATTTCGGTCTGTTCTAGGCGTTCGCCCAGTAAGTAAAACGAAAGTAAGCAGCGCGATTGATAGCGGAGGAGTGAAACAACGAGGGAGGTTTGGGTCGAGTCGTTCAATGAAGTCACTTAATGAATCCAAAACTCCCTCTGTCGCTTTTTCACTTCGCCGATATTGTTGTGCTGTTCACTATTTCGCTTAATTTAAACATCTAAACGCCTGTCCAAAAGGAGCTTTTCGTGGGCAGGCTTCACCCTGGCGTTCTCGTAGCTTTATCACGCTTGTGCCAATTCTGAGCTTGGCGATGCTAGAAATGAAAAAAGTGTAATCTTTCTTTTACCGTAGTGGACTTCAGTTGATGTTTTGGAAAGTATGACAAATAAGTTTCAAAACATTACCGTTGGAGGAAGTGACAAAGACCCGACCGGCATTAACAAGGCGGGAAACAATCTCTTGGTGGGAATTGGAAATGTGCTTGATGCAAATGCCGTGAAATCTGAGGCAAAAACACAGACAGGCAACAAGAAAGACGAAATAAGCAAAGAAAGTAACAATGTTAACGTTACAAAGGTCGGTATTTTGATCTCGTTTTATAATCACATTAACATACTTAATTTGAGCGGCAATATACCGCGCTTTCTATCGGTTTCCCGGTGTAAAAACCCACTTTCCAACAAAGGAAAGAATCTTATACTATAACGCCTTGATTAAACCCGTCCTTATGTACGGGAGCATGGTTTGGAATATCTGCGAAGCTAAAGAACTGCACTGTCTCCTAAGGTTACAGAAAAGGGCTGCCCGAGTAATTCTTGGAGTGGACTCTTATTCTAGAAGTGTTGTAAACTTTAGTAAACTAGGCTGGTTGCCTTTTTTTTTGATGAAATCAAATTAAATAAATGTACAGTGATTTTTAGGAGCCTTAAAGGCGATGTTCCGATTTATATCAGAGACTTGCTCAAGACGAACAGTTCTGTACACAATAGGTCTACTAGACATGGCAATTTAAATTTAGTGTGTCCCAAATACCTAAGAAATAACGATGGTGGCAAGGCATTCAGTGTTGAAGCAGTTAAGCTATGGAACAGCCTTCCCCATGATATTAAAAATAAGCCTAGTATAAAACTATTCAAAACAGCTGTGAAGAAGCATTTTATAAGCTCGTATAAAAACCTGGAAAACTTTGAAACAATATTAAGCTATAGCACATTATCTAATTTTAATTTTTTATAAATTAATTTTATCTTTCTGAATATTTTTAATCTATCCTGCTATTTCTATTATAGAATTTTGTAATTATTTATATATTTATTTATTTATCAGTTTTTTTGTAATGCTGTATAATCTAGTTAGAGGGCCACAGGTTTGTCAACTATACAGCTGTTACGTGTCTCCCTCTATAAATAAAGTCCTTACTTACTTACTTACTTACTTACTTGGGATATTAAGAGTACGAGGAAAGTTTTTAAACCAGCTGGAGGTTATGGGCCGGTTATTTACACGAGGTCTAACTCAAACCCCGGTTTTACGCATTGATTCTCTATAAGAGGTCTATAAGATTTTAATTAACTAAATTAACTAATTATTATTAACTAATTATTAATTAACTATTAATTAACTAAATAAATGTGGGTTGATTTAACTAAACAGAATTCCTTCCCAAGTTGCTTTACTTCAGTTGACCTGCAGCATAGATACGTTTTACTATGCCTCTCCTCCCACAGACAAAAGTTCTGGCTGAAAAAGCCTTTAAACTGATTACCAAGATCGGGGACAGCATGCTATCGTCAAGAGAAGTTGGTGACGAGCCTGTTGAAGTTGAGACCAAGGCAATATCCATGAGGTTAGACAGAAAGACTCCAAGAGCAATGAGCGACAAACCCGTCAAGATAAAGGACAGCAAAGTGACATTCCCTCCGTCTGACGAGCTGTTAGGTGAGAAAGCACAAGAAATGGCATATGTAGACACGCAGGTAAGAATTTACAAAGACAAAGATACACCGCCCAAAAAACTGACTGGCATGGGTGACTGACTGACTATTACAATGGATATATGAAGTTCATACATTTTGAACTGCGGTTATAGCTACGCATGATGCATGATCCTCGCAGTAGAGAGCGATATTGATACAACCGCAGTTCAAAATATATGAACTTCATATATCCATTGTATCTGATTTATCATCACGGGTTTATTACGAATCAACTTAACGGCCTGCTCTCAGTTGGCTTGTTAGCTCAATTGGTAGAGCGCTGCACTAGTATCGCAGAGGTCAGTGGTTCGAATCCCGTACAGGCCTGATTTTTTTCAGGTCTGATTTTCGCTATTGCATAAATAGCGCTCTCTACTGCGAGGATCATGCATCATACGTACGACTGACTATTATGATTTTCACTGGCAAGTTTTAACTTTCACCTTTTCTCAGATGCTTTCTTTGAAGCATAATCCTTTTTCGTGGGACAAAACCGCCAAAGCTGTTAGGTCAGCCGTGATCAGCATTGACCTTAAGAACGATAAAGGAGAGGTTCTAGAAGTCTTGGGACTGTCTCAAGAAATCGAGCTCTACATAAAAACAGATAGACAACAGACACCCCAGGTTCCTTTACACTCTTTTGTGAAACCAAGTGTTAACGGCAGTATGCAATACCACAGAGTTTCAATTGACGAAGACGGAATGGTAGTAAGCGTCAAGGTGGTCCCATCAAACGGATCAAAATTAGTCGTTTATTTTCGCCATCTTCGCCGACCGACACTAACGAACTACGATTTCGTGGCGGAGGTCCCAGATTTCACCTCATGTAAAAGGCATGCCAAAAAAAAAATTAAAAACTCGAGTCATGCAATGCTCGATGGGAATTTTAACTGCACCAAGGATCCTTATTTACTGACACTTTCTAGTGACGTCACCGGTCACATTGGTTTACATTACATTGGAATTCGTCTTCCTGGCTCCGATGATATTTCAAAGGAAATTAAACGCAGGCGGAGATCTTGTTCTGAAAATGGAAGACAGCGGAGATCTGAAATGTGCGTGGAGTTCAAGGACCCCCCGACTACCCCCCCTCCAACCCCCAGGGTGATTGTCCCGAAGTATGATCCCAGTACTGATGAAAACTACACATTGTCAATCTCCATGGGAGCATGTTTATATTGGTCCGAAACCAAAGAGAAATGGACTTCAGAAGGCTGCAGGGTGAGTAATGTTCATTTTTTTCAATAGCTATACTTTTCGTAGTCATTAGGTTTTGGGCGAGTTCGCTCTTCTACCTTTGCGGCATCGCGTTACATGCTCTCAAAAGAGAGACGAAAATCGTAACGTTCAAACTGGTAGTCGGAAAAAGAGGTCATAGTATATGCTGTGGAAGTGACAAATCTGCCTAAAATTGACAACGCTTATTCTTATGAGGTGGGTCCGACCAAGTTGCTATGTGGTACCCAAAATAAGTCGAAAAAAGCTTCCCGAAAGTCAAATATTGTAGAAAAGTTACCGTAAAACCGTGGGTTAGCCTAACTTAACATAATATTTATCTCATGACTGCGCAGTTGATATTTTTTTGGTTTACACATTTACATACGTGTTTGTCTTTGTTTCCGTGTGACCAAGCTCCCATTGACTCGAAGTATGGACCTCGCCGGACAATCTCACCACCGGCTTTTACTCTTTTTACCTTTAATCCAGGTTGGGCCAAAGTCAGTCAATGGTTCTGTTCAGTGCCTCTGCACACATCTCTCTGCGTTCGGTGGTGACTTTTTGGTCGCTCCGAATCCTATTGACTTTGACCAAGTGTGGGACGCGTTCAGCAACATCTTGGAGACAAAAAACTTTGTAGTGCTTGGTACTGTATGTGCTATGCTTGGAATTTACTTAATCGCAGTGGTATTTGCACGGCGGGCGGACCGAAGTGACAGGCAGAAGGTAAGGAAACGAATTTATAAGTAGAGTATTTAACCTTTCCATTCCCATGAATGATCAAGAGAGAATTTCCCTTCACAATATCAATACAATATCAAGCAAAAAAGAAATGGGAATAAAGAAAAATATAAATGAGAGGATCTAAAATTAACCATATACCATAAGAGGTATGGCATTAGGTATGTAATAGACACTTGGTCAATCAGGAATTTATTTTACTGCTACGGATGTTAAATGTTTGTGTGGCCAGGAACAGTATGGAAATGCGGTGCAATATATAATGTTAACAATTTTGTGTGTTTCTTTGCCATCTTTAAGCGAAGGTATCTTTATCACCAGTTTTAGTCTTAGCTATTCACATACAACAAGTCGATAGTATTATCTACTGCCAGGCCTTACGTCCTACAGTTTGTTCTGTGATTAGTGCGCGTAATTTTAAATTCCTCGTAATGATTTTTCCATCCACTCCTATTCCGTCTTGCACTTAAACACACGAGGCCTAAAGTGAGGTATATCAAAAACAGAGCTGATGTTCGTTGTCTAACTTTTAGGTGACCCAAGTGATTCCATTAGGTGACGTTAATCCTAGTAGCTACTGCTACGAGCTGAAAATCCATACTGGTTTGTGGCGGCGAAGCGGAACTACCGCTAATGTAGCTGTCATGATTTACGGTGACACTACAGACACTGATGTCATTCCGCTGAACTGCAGCACCATGTGCAACAATGAGCTTTTTGCTCGGGGAAGTGTCAACACGTTCATGTTGTCGCTAAAGGAGTCGCTGGGCGACATATCGCATATCAAAATCTGGCACGATAATTCCGGTGAAAATCCTCAATGGTTCGTCAACAAAATCGTCATCCGGGAAACGACGTCGGAAACCGCATGGCATTTTGTGTGTAACCGCTGGTTGGCAGCCGAAAGGGAGGATGGTAAAATTGAGCGCGTCCTTTACGTGTCTTCCTCGAGTGAAGTCAACAGTTTTAAGAACAAGTTTTACAGTCGAGTGACAGCGGGGCTTGGTGACGGGCATGTATGGCTATCGGTTATCACCAGACCCCCGACGAGTCCATTTACGCGCGTCCAGCGTGTCTCGTGTTGCTTATCCGTGTTGATGTCTGCAATGCTCACAAACGCCGTGTTTTACCAGTTTGGCGCTAAAGATACCGATAATGCTTTTCACCTCGGGCCATTTGTATTAAGCTGGCGACAGATCACTATAGGTATACAGAGTGCTGTCTTGGTTGTTCCTGTGAATGTGTTGATTGTGTTTTTGTTCCGTAACAGTAGACGCAGACGAGGGGTTACTCAGGCCTACAACACAAACAGTGACAACTTCACGGTGGATGAAACGCGCAAAACGGGCTGCTTTTTGTCGCGATTTTTTGTTTATATCGCCTGGGTGCTATGCATTTTGACTTCCCTAACTTCAGCCGCTTTCACCGTCTTCTACAGCATGATGTGGGGCACTGAAGTGTCCAACGAATGGCTGACCTCGATCTTAGTGTCGTTTACTCAAGATGTTCTATTTATTCAGCCAGTCAAGGTAGTACTTGTAGCTTCACTATTGGCATTACTCATCAAGAAGGCGCCAGAAGATGACAGTGATAAAGAAAATCAGAAGTCAATGGCGCAGTCTATAGTTAAGGTAAGTGGGCTTTTTGATTAATGTAGTGTGAGAGAATATTTCCAAACAGAAAATCTGCACGAGCAAAATATAAGAGAAACCTGACAAAATGGAAAGGGGGAGAGGGGTCCGTGAAGTAAATAACACATTGTGTAGGGGACGAATGGTCGATTTATACACACTCGCACAACTACCCTTGAAGACTTCAGTAATGTTAAAGAAACTATTAATTCTTTTTTTCTTTCTTTCTCTCTAGGGGGAATCCCATAAACCACTGAAACCCGACAACCAGCAACTAAAAAAGTTTCGGGAGTACCGCTTACGAGTGATGGTGATGGCGCGAGTTCTCATCGAATTGGCTTTCTACTTGACCTTTGCCTGGGCACTGATGACGATATCTTACGGTAGGAGAGACACTGGGCACTACTGGATGACAAAGGGAATTGATGACTTGTTGCCGAAATTTTATAAGGTAAACATTTATCGGCTGTTGATGTAAGAAGTGCTTGTGGAATATTTCTGATTTTTTCGCCTTCCTAGAAGCTTGTTTTTCTTGATATTATATTTTGTTTGAATTTCGAAACTTTCAAAAAACATACATCTATCTTGAGTTTGAACACGACCACGAACAAGAACAGTTTTTTGGGACCGGTAACTACCGGAACGTTCGTCACACAGGCCTTAGTTCTGATTGGAAAAAGGAGTAGACGTTTGAAGACTGAGCTGACATGTGATTGTTTCCTCAAAGGTCCGGGATACTGATACATTTTGGGCGTGGACCCAGAAATATCTAGTTCCCGCTGTGTATGACGTAAAGTGGTACAACGGAAAGCCCTTTGAGTACAAAGAAGGATTCATGTCAGACATGTCCGGATACTTAGTCGGCATGCCCCGCTTTAGGCAGCTCAGGATTAAACCAGGTAGGAAATATTCCTTTACCATTATGGAAAACCAGCGAACATTTTACAACTCGTAGGTCTAAGTGCATTATAAGATTAATAAAGTTAGAGTCAGCTTATTTGTGGGAATAACTCATGATTAGTTGCCAACCGATCAGGAATGTTGCTTATCTTTACTTAGTAACCAGCTGTATCTCTAACGAGCCCTTTGCATTCCGTAATGGCAGATTTGGCGAAATTTTGTTGACGATTTTGACGCACTTTGTCATTCTGTGGAAATATTCTCAAAAGTGACGATCCTGACGCAATCTCGCAAAAGTTGTTGACGAAATTATACCAGTGTAGATATGACCTGGCTAGAAGGATCCAAAAAGTTGACGAATTTGGCGAAACATTCACTCGATTTGACAAAATTTCGTCAAATCTGCCATTTTCGTTACGGCGTGCATTTCTGGACAAAAATGTGCGGGTAATGAGAGGCAATATGAGATGAAGGGCTTCACTTTTCAGTTAAAAGACTGGTCATCATGATAATTCATTAAGATTAATTCTTGAAGGTGAGTTCGAAGAATTTACAAAACGGGGAGAATGATCGTCCACAAACGACTTTGGGTCTATGGCTCCTATATTTTTCTCACAAACTCGTGAATTGATAGGTACGATTACCATTTTTCTTAGGCCCGTGTCCTATTTCACCACGGTATCCTGAATTCAGGGAAATACTGCATCCCTGCCTGCCACCTTACAGTGTAAACAGCGAGGACCAAACCCCATACAGTATGCCAAAATGGCGGAAAGTTCCAACCAATAAAACAGTACTGCTATCGGAATTTGCACTGCGTCGGATGTGCCCGAGACCTTGGCGTTACAAGACATCGGAACAACTGCAGAGTCTCCCATTTCAAGGTCTGCGAGCACTTTACGGAGGAGGTGGATTCGTAGCAGATCTTGGTTACACAAAGGCATCCGCTCTAAGGGTCATAAAAAACTTGCAGAATAATTTATGGGTTGATGAAAAAACGCGTGCGGTCCTCATCGAGTTTTTGGTTTTTGACTCGTCCACAAATCTCTTCAGTGCTGTCTCGTACATTTACGAGGCTCTGCCCTTGGGGGGTGCATCTACGTTTAAGAGAATCAACACGATGTCGCTGTACGGTGCGACGGGAACGCGTTCTTTCAGCGCGGTGTGCGAGCTAATAGTACTTCTCATGGTGTTCTACTTTATCATAGCTGAGGCAGTGAAAATCTGGAAGGACAAATGCTCCTATTTCAAGTCCGCATGGGCTTATGTGGAGATGGCACAGATTTTATCGGCAACAGCCACAGTTGTGCTTTCCATTTTCCAAAGGTACTATACTACGAAGCTGGTGAACAGAATTCACGCAAATCCCTTTGAAACTTCAAGCTTTCACTACGCTGTAATGTGGTCAGATCTTGAAAATGCGCTTATAGCCGTGCTGGTCTTCATTTTAACAATAAAAGTTCTCAAGATCTTACAATTTAACGAACACATTTCTAGTTTGGCGGCGAGCATGGTTCGCTGCCGCGCTAAAATCGTTTCTTACTCGGCTGTCTTTATGGTGGCATTCCTCGCCTTTATGCAAGTTGCACTTCTCGTCTTCGGTAGCACGACGAAAGCGTACTCGAGTGTTTCCGAGGTCTTCCGAACTCAGTTCGGATTGTTTATCGGAGGAGATACGGACTACCACGATCTTAAGTCGGCCAATCGGATTATCGGGCCAATCTACTTCTTTTTGTTCATGACCTCCATGGCTACTATACTTATAAACATGTTTCTAGCGATCCTTAATGAATCCTACCGAGAAGTGAGAATTTACCCTGATCGAGAGAACGAAGAGGCTGAGATGCTGAGGGTGTTTTTGGATTATGCTAAGAAAGCAGTGGGTAAAAAGCTTACCTCGTTTAAGGAAGAGAAATTTTTCCCAAGGAGAGACAGCTACAGCGTTAAAAATCAACAATCACAACACAAGGAAAAGTTAGAAGAAGACTTTAAGTACAAACCAATAAACTGGAGTAACTGCGACTTTACCTGTGATAAAAATCTCGTGGGTAACGATGCTGTTAATGAGAGCTCGTTTCTTGAAGACATTAAAAAACACTTAAGAACTATCAGCAGCGAGCTGAAAGACATTTCTATCTTGCATCGCTCACGAAGGTACAAAGTCCATAAAGTTCAAAAGAAGTTAGGCATCCACGATCAGAGGTTCAACGAAGACTTGCGGATGCCTTGCAGGGGACTGGGGATAGAAAAAGTATCCAGTAAATGCAGTTTATTTAGTTTGAGTGAAAGTACAATGTGCATTGACAGACTACGTAAGGGTCGTGACTCGGTGAGAAAGTTGCTAGGCAACGAAGACTCTTTCGATGTCGAAGATGCCGAGTGGGACGATGGGACATCGTACACTGAGTCAATGAGAACCTTCTTTGGCAATTCTGGGACTATCTATGACCCGGATAGAGACCCTTTCAGTGACTCGGATGCTGATGATTTTCAGGATCGAGAAAGCTACATTTAGATTTACAGATCTAAAGATCGATTGTACATACCTAAGATGGCGTCCCCTGGTCGAGACTGAAGCAATATAAACTCAATTCAAAAGAGAATCAAGAAGAGACTGAATCCCTCGTATGTGCTTTATTCTTTCCTAATTTTTTGACTTGCGACTTGCGCATGTGCTCGCACCTACGCAAATTATTTAAGATGTATCGTACTTATATATACAGGTTAATCATAAACATACAAACCACAGGCTGGTTAATACACACATACTTATATATGTTAGATATCGAATTGAGGATTTAATTGAACTGGATACAAGTTTGCACATATTTTCCCTGGGCTATGTTGTTGCCTATAACATACCTCTTTAATGACTGGCCGGCCTAAATGGTATTCTTCACGTAGACAAATTGGACGAATTCTGACCTCGACAATATGTTAGAAAACGGTAGAATTTTCATTCAACAGCGAGCGCAGGTAGTCTAAGAAGGGTTATTTGCGTGCGCATAGAAGAATAATAGCTATGTTGGCCATAATGACAGATGTCTATTACGATGAAATGAGTAATAATTCACTCAAGATGTGCGAAGGATAAGCATCCAGGACCTGTTCTCTTTTAAGTAGCTTTACAAAGTTAAAATTATTATGATATCCGTATTTTTATAGCTTTGTTTAAATGATATAGCCTTGGAGTTAAACGTTAGACAAGTTGATCTAAGGATAGTCGTTAGCTGGACTAAATTGCTTTTGTCAAACCATGATCTAGCTGAACATTATTGGTATCCAAAGTTGAGTATGTAAATAAGTATACTGAAAAAGCGTATGGCAGTCTCGGTATTATACATTAAGGGAACGCAGAGGGTAGTGCCGAGAAAAGCTATGGTCTTCGATCATCGAACACATGATGTTTAATTCACGTCAAAGGCTGAAATGTAAATAAAAGATTTGTACGTCAAAGATAACCAGCGCCTTACTAATCATGGAGTTTATATTCAAGATGTTACCTGGAAAAAGGAGTTTGAGACTTTAAATTGTTTCGCTGCGGTAGGTAAAAGGTAAAGGTTAAGCCTACTCAGGAGCCATGTGGCTCATCAGGCCGGTGCTTAACTCCGGCTTCCGTAGCACCAAGCGACTAGGAGTATTTCTACCCCTCCCTGGATGGGATGCTAGTCCATCGCAGGGTTACCCCCGGCATTAAATTCGCCGGTACCCATTTAATACACCTGGCACTGTGAGAGTAAAGTGTCTTGCTTAAAAGCACAACACGTTGTCCCCGGCTGGGGCTCGAACCCGAACCACTCGATCCAGAGTCGAGCGCACCAACCATGAGGCCGCCGCTTGCACTGTAAAATTTCATTTAAGGCCGTAAATTTCTATTTTTAGCAAATTTGCACTTCACATTAGTCTTCTGTTAAGAGATCACGCCTGGCTTGTAACGGTGCGATAGTCCCGGAGAAATAAAATACGAGGGGTCTGGGTCAAGTGACGACCCGACTCGAGCTTTCCTCGCTTTTTCGTAGCAGCGTAGTCAGTTCCAGGCATTCAATATTGGTAAAACGGTGCGACAGTAACGGAGGAGTGAAAAAACGAGGGAGATCTGGGTCAGGTGACGACTCGACCCAAACTTCCGTCACTTTCTCACTTCTCTGCTACTATTAAAAGTGCGCCATGAAAATTTTCCATGTAAAGGAATGAGTTAATTTTCTTTCGCTCTAGCACACAAAACAAAGGTGAAGTTGTTTATGTTTTATAATTTATTAAGCCCTCGAGACCTTTAATAATTTCCTTTCCTCGTTAAGATAAGACCCTACAGTACTAACTATACAGAAATGTGCTTTCAATTAAATAATAGTTGATTTGTCGAAGACCAAAGTTACGACTATTTCATGTCGGCTTCAGGCAAACAGACTGGGAGCCATCGCAAAATAGCTGGAGAGATCAGCTTTGAAACTTTGAGTAGTCTTTCCACTTTCTTGGCACTTCGAATCCCCTTCATCTCTGACTTTTTTTAAACAAATCCTCAACTAAATCCCTATCGGCTCTTAAAGAAAAAAATTCACTCCGATTGGTGAAGAAAACTTGTCGTAATTCGTCATCACTGACATTCCGGAATTTCCTAAACCAATGGCCGCCTCTCAATCTACTGATTCAGTACATTCCAGGTTTTTTCCTCTTTGCTTCAACTTAACGAACTTAACGCATTTGAAGGACGGTTAAAAATCTCAAAGAAATTCTGTTCTTTCGCTATTAACACCTTTCTCTCACGCTTCGAACGCGATTTCAGGGAAAAAAAAAAACCCAGAGATACTTAAACCGTTTTTTAACTTCTTTTTTGCCAATCTGAAAACGAACACCACAGGGTTCTTCACAAGTCGTGACGTCATTCTCGAGCCGTTTCCACTCCTTAGCAGCTTTGAACATCTCTGATTAAATCCTTCGGCTAAACAAATATGTCGTCTCCGAAGTACACCGTGAAGCTAACCACAGTTTGAAGTTGAAGAGCTCCAAGTACTTCCCATTTCAACCGTACAATTACTTTACTTTTGGAGATGAATCTTTTCAGACCCGATGTCCTCTTTACTTCTTCTTAATGGGTGTTGTCGTGTTTTACGAGATCGCCACCTTCCCAGGGAATGCAGTTTATGTACACTTCCAAACAAAGACACTATTAAAAGGGGAAAAAATGTTATTGAAATTACCGAGCTAATCTTAACGATTGTTCTGAGGTTTTTCCAACGATTCCGCCGATAAGCTTAGTGGAGAGGAATGTGGCACAATTTCTTCTGCATTCTCTCTAACTCTATCGCGTTGCAGAGGAATTTCGACATTACCTGTGCATCTGGGCCCAGTTGTTCAAAGGCGGATAAGCGCTAACCCAAGGTTAAATTCTAATCATGATCCTGGTTTTTTTTTTTTTCTTTTTTTTTTCTTTATTTCAAAAGCCTTTTTCGGATCATTTCCTCTATTTGGTTTAGAGCACTCGATATTCAAATTCTAGACAAAAAGACCTTTACTAAATTTTCTTTCAAAGCTTTCAGGTCTGAAATCAGATTTCACACTTACTGTGGATTATGTTAACCCCACTTTGAACAACCTGGCGCTAGTAAGTAACTTAGCTTGCCAACATTTTATCTGGAGCTCAGTTGCTGTGGCGTGCGACAGCAAAATTGGAATTGGCTGGAATGGATAGAATCTTCAAGAGCTGCTTAAATCTTTTTCGGGTGGGAGGGGGGGGGGCCAAGCTTAAGGCAGATGTCAAAACCGTTCTTACTTCATCCGTCAAGCACAACGATTCCCATCTTCCTCATTCTGTCTTCATAAAATGAGCGAAATTTGTGATTTGGTTCAAAATCAACAAGCACAAATATCTTGCCTCTCCAACTTACCAGCAATCGTCTCCCCCTGCACTTATCAAGTATCGGTCATCACAAGTGAATCGCACGTTAGTCACGTGAGCGGAGTGACCCACATACCGCTTGAAGGGAGCCTGGAAACAAATACACCCGGATAATTTACAGCCATGATTTAAAAAATTGTGAGGGGTTCTTTTTCAAGCTGCCAATTTAAGTTCGCACACGAAAATAACTAAGAAATTCGCACTTGCAAGGCAGCTAGTTGTATATCTAAAGTCATATTAACATAATAGGTAAAAAAAAAAAAAAGAAGCACCATACGGTTTATTGCACTTAACGTAGGTCATGACAAAATAAACTTACAAATTTCTCTGAGGCAGGGAACTCAAACAGCTTCACAAAACCAAAGTCATCACCGGTGGCGAGCGAGAGGCCGCTGGACGAGAGATTGGCGCAGTTGACGTCTGCTTTGTCAGCGTTACGAGGCCAAACGCCAATGACTTCATTACCAAGAACACTGAAACGTCGACAAGTAAGAATAAGCACGGAAAAGTCGTTCTCTGAACTTATTAAGTAACAGTGGGAAGTTGAGTACAAAAACTACTTACCTCGTCCATGAGGCCCAAGTGATTCTGTTGATTTCTTTTCTATCTTTCAAGGGATTTCCACTAGGAACTGTGAACACTAAACGCTCATAAGCGCCCGTGGAGACCTTAGCCAACAAACAAACAATATGTAAGCCTGATTGTCGAATAAAGAATGCGAAGGAAATAATGATCTGAGTTGCCAACGCAAGCCAGATGCATGTCTCTCTTCCATCGTGACCGGCTCTATTACTGTGCTTCAGAAACTACCAACGAGTTCGATTATACTGTATATTTAATTTTTTAGTCACAAGTGTCCTTCATATCTAGTGTGTTATCAAAAAAGGAACCACATTCACGCTGTCATAAACGACCTGGTCAGGCATTAAGTGTTTTCGGCGCAATCCAGAAATAACATTAACCATTGATGCGCTCCTGCAACATATGCGCCTGAAAAAAATTTTTTTTTAAGTTTGGAAAAAGGATGTACGTTAACGCGACAATCATCCGTCAACCAGCGTCTCTGCCTGTTTGTTACTTTCGCGCCAAAAGTGAATTTAAAACCTAGCAACAGCCAATCAGAAAGACTACACGCGTTTCCGAAGATTTATTTCGTAAATTTTGAATGATGCATCTGTTTCGGGGTAAAAAGTGGGATACGGCAAAAAAAAAAATAGTCTCGTTGTCAGTCACATATAACAGTTAAAAGGATTATTTCACACCTGAATGAACCTGCTATCAGCAGAGAAGTCCATCTGAGTGACGAACGAAGGAATTCCCTTACAGTAACCAGCACGTGAAAGAGGTCGTCCTTCGCGAAGCTCATAGAAGTCAACACAGCTGTCGTCTGATCCAACTGCCAAGTATTTTCCGTCTGGACTGAATCTATCAGAGTCAACAACACCATCATTTGTTTGGGAAAGGTGAAATCAACCATAAAAGAAAAATGATAAGAGCAAAGCCAACAGCGGCACATGATTGCGGGGAGGTCCATGGGAGCTCAGAAATTAGCCGTGACAAGCCTGGATATCCAAGTGAACGGAATAATGGGAACTTAGCAGTGGACATTCCACTAGATGGTTCTTCTTGTCCACTGTTTCCAGGTCGAGTCGGATTTGAAATGTTGGTTTGGATAAAAACCCTCGAGGCAAGGACGAAAACCTAAAACAAACTCACATGTGACACCAGGTCCGGGAATTGATCTGATTGGCTTGTTGAATCGTCTATGCTTGGCCTGAATGACCGTTAAGAACGGGCAAAATCGCATTCTACCTGGTCCCGTCCCGAAATAAAGTGAGTCAGTTGGGGAGAATTTTTTTCAAACCAATCATGTTTACTCAATTGTTTACCTAATATCTTGAATGGCTTGGTGACGATCACGCTTCTGCGCCACGATCTTTAGCTCAGCGGTTTTCAGCAGAGCAAAAGCGCCATTTTTAAGACCTACAGCAAGAAGTTCCCCGTCAGGTGAGAAAGCCGCCGAACGAGCGGCGACGCCCAATGGAGCCATCTTTACCATCGTCTATAAAACAAAATTTTTCTGTTCCTCGATTTACTTTGCTGACAGCATACTAAAGTGTTTGTTATCACAAATCTCCACGACTGTCTGTAGAATTGTGTAAAACTTTAAGAAAAATCTATTTTTTCTCAGTTTTTAATCCTCTCTATTAAAATGGTCAAAGGTGAACACATGGCTATCCAGGTGAGGTAAGTACACGTTTCCAAGAAGAATTGCAGAGAGCAGTAGGACAAAGTCAATACAATCTCGAATTTATTTTACTGCAGTTTTCAACTAGGTGTCGAAAAACCAAAACCAAAGTAATCACGGTGACCAATCAGAAGGTGGTTTACATTAGCATCAGCCAATGACAATACAAAGTGAAAAAAAGCCAATTGCTTGAAACTTAAAGCGCAGGAAAACGCGAATGATTGGTTGAGAGGATAGTGGGAATTTTCTGTACCAATCACAGAACAAAGTTAAGCAAAACCAAAGCAATTCCGGATTACTTTCGACACATTTGTCACGCTCAACCCATCGAACTCAATAGGAAATTACTCCATCACAGATCAACCAATCACAGAGCATTACCTTGCTGGCCACGTCCCAAAGCCTTACTGTCTGGTCATCGCTTGCTGTCACGAACACTTCTCTATCCGGGTGGCAGGCTAGTCCCCAAATCTCCCCCTCACCGTGACCACGAACGAGGGTCTGGGAAAAGAGTAACTTCAGAGAGTTATGTACTACTTGCAATAGATCAAATGAAGATCACGCAATGCTTGAAATTATAAAAACACTGAGATAACCCTGACCTGTAACGTGGCTGCTTTCTCTGTGATTTCAATTATTTCACTGTCCTTTGTGCCAACCAGGATTTTACCCTAAAAAGAATAATGAACTTTCATCTCTCAGCTGACAGCAGTTTCCAGAATTTGTTACAAACATTGAAAGCAGCAAAACAAAAGGAGTAGAGAAGATTGTGGACGTCTTATTTGCTTCCACGCACATAATTCAACATATTCCTTCTGATTTTTAAATACTTTAGTACATCTCAGACTCAAGATGCATTACTTCAAGGGTTGAGGTGGGGGAGCAACCGTTTTAAGTGAATGTTTTCAAACAATAAACCGCTTAACTAACCTTGCCTCTGCAGACTGACCGTACAACACAGGGACCTGGACCCAAGGATAGCGTGCGGCACCGTTTCATTTCCTGATCCCACAGTTTGATGCCAACGCCTTCCTTGGCGTTCCTGTGGAAAGGGACAAAAACGTGATATTACCAGGCCCTTCTAGTATGGCCATTCCTTGTGGGGTAGACCACTTCTGAGAGTCAACAAAATAGCTTCTAGCCGAGCTGGCCCTGCTTCGTAAGTACCACTCGCGAAACGCACAAAAAGCCCACTTCCCTTTTTCTTACCCTTTGTCCTTGCCGCCACTAACTATGAGTCCATCCCTGAATGTTGTGTGCATCGCGAATACGGGTCCACCGTGTGCTCGGCTAACCACCCTCGCAAGCTTGTGACCTGACCACACAAATATATCTCCGTTCATAGCTCCAGTAAATGTCAAGTTTTCCTGTGTGAAATTAAAGTATATAGGTACATGTATGTGTGAGGGAATGGATTTCAGCAGAATATTACAAAATAAACGTAAAAGTCGAACATCAATAGCCACCCTTCATATGAATGACTTTCCAAAGAGAGTAGAAAGGGAAGATTTATTATTGCAATTTGGTTTTATCAACTGAGTTATTAATGTAAATTGCCCACCGTAAAGAGTTTCAAAGCTGACGTTTCAAGCGTTAGCCCTTCGCCATTCGCTCTCACGAAGAGCTAACGCTCGAAACGTCAACTTTTAAACTCTTTAGGGTGGCCAATTTTCATCACCAACTCAGTTGATAAAACCAAATTACCTTATTACCCCCACCGACACAGCACCACAGTTCCTTTAGAAACTTCTTCACCTTATTATTGCAGTATGAACCAATTCATTCCTTTGCTATTGTGGAGAAAAGTACGCTGACCACAGCCGCTTTCTTTAAAAAGTAGTTTAGCGAGGAACGCGAAGTGAAAGCGCAAGAACGAGCAAAAAGCGCTAAAGCGATCTCCCCTACCCTGGACGATGATTCAGGAGAAAATAAAAGATCAGTGAACAGACTAGATACAGTGACAAAACGGTACTTTCTGAGTTCCTCCCTCCTCTCAAGAGTATAAAATGATTCCCAATGCTTAGGGGGGGGGGGGGGGGAAGGCTGCAGTTAACTCGCGTCTCATCCAGGAGAAATCTAAATACTACTTGTCTGAACAACTTGACTTTCAACAGCGTGGAATGCACTAGTTACTTACCGCTCCAAATGCAACTGACAACATAGTCTGCATGCGTAGTTGAGAATCGTCTCCCTCCCCCTGCTGGGGAGTGGTTATGACCCCTCGTTTTCCTACAAGCTGCCCACCGGCCAAAGTCCAAAACTTGACGTGTTTAACACCACACGTGACAAACTGGCTATCAGAGTCAGGCCTGAACTCAGCAACGAAGATCCTGTCGGTGTGACCATGAGAACTTGCGAGCTTGGTTCCTGAAAGATTTGAAGGAAAGACAGATGTTGAATTCAATCGTTTTCAAAAAATAAACTAACACGATTTCGTAACGATACTTTTGGCTTTAGGTAATTTAGAATTCAGTTCAAAACTCAAATAGATCGTTTATTAGGTCTAACAAAAAAAAAATAACGTTTACAGCAAATGAAAAATATTTTCGCATCAGTAAAGAAACGCCTAAATTCCTTCTGGTTGCCGTTCGTACAAAGTCATTCTATATCTTCCTTGCAACTCAATTTTAACGAGGCAAATTAAGTAAATTTTTCATGTCTCCACAGCACTTATCCCCAAAAATACCATAAAATCTTTGGACTGGACCTTTGAAATGGACCTATTTTCTACAATGAATAAAGGCTGATAGTTTCGAAAGAAACTGTTTGGGGTTGCGTCGGTGGGGTAACGAAATAATTTGGATATATCAACAAAGTTGAAATGGTAAATTGGCCACCGTAACGATTACAAAAGCTGACGTTTCGAGCGTTAGCCCTTCGTCGTTAGCCCTTCGCTCCGACGAAGGGCTAACGCTCGAAACGTCAGCTTTTGCAATCGTTACGGTGGCCAATTTACCATTTCAACTTTAACAAATGGTAAACACCACAGCGTACACTATTGAGTTATGGATGCACGCGGGAGGTTGCTAAGCACGAAAGAAGCGTAAGAGTCGCGCGAGGCGATAGCCGAGAGCGACTCTAGCTTCTTGAGTGCTTAGCAAACCTCCCGAGTGCATCCATAACTCAATAGTGTACGCTGTGGTGTTTACCATTTGTTTTATAACATAACATTGATAAATCGTAGCTAAAGAGTTCCCTTTCATTTAACAAATCTTACGTGACCAGAAAATACAAGCGCGCGGGGAAAAATTGTCTTTGCATTTGCTCACGTCAGCAGCGTACACCCATGGGCAAATGGGGGACGCTGAATTGACCAATCAGAGCGCGCGCTTTACTTTGGTTATGTTATAATTGTTGATATATCCAAATTATTTTCTACAATGATCAACCATAAATATTTCGTGACAAATCAACGACACTAACCTTCAGCCCATTTCCACACAGCAATGCTATGCGCAGCATCAATTCCTACAGTGACCAAAAGCTTGCCGTTGCAGCTGAAGTTCACAGCACAAACTCCCTTAGTGTGGAATCCCTGAATAACAGATAACGTCTCCTTGGACATGGCATCCCATACATGCACACACGGCTCTGTACCGATCTGGCCAGTTGCTACAATATTCTGTAAGATCACAGAGTTTAGGAGCAAATATTTTACTTTGTATAAAAAGTGTGGACAAAAGACTTAACACTCACAGCGCCAAAGCGCTGATGGTTTTCACCATCGACGCAAGCGCAAGCGTAAGCACAAACGCAAGCGCAACAGCTCTTAACTCACCGTGAAAATGGCCTCGAGGCAAGTACAAACAAAAGCGCAAGCACAAGGATCAAAATTTTTCCTTTTCTTGTACTAGTGCTTGGCGATGTTCGTTTTCATTTGGCGTATAAACCTTAGGCTTGCGTTTGTGCTTACGCTTGTGCTTGAAAACCTGCGCTAAGCCAAGGGAAATATGACGAATTGCTTAAGGTTAATCTACGTTGGACTGATACTCGATGCAGGCGAATTACCAATTCAAGGAAACATGGTCTAGCCAAGCCTTGTGTTAGGCTGGAAAGCCAACGATATGTCAACATCATGAAAACGACTTGTGGGGGGGGGGGGAGGGGTTCACTGAATGCAACGACTTTCATTTAAGGCTGATAGTTTCGAAAGAAACTGTTTGGGGCTGCGTCGGTGGGAGTAACGAAATAATTTGGATATATCAACAAAGTTGAAATGGTAAATTGGCCACTGTAATGATTACAAAAGCTGACGTTTGGAGCGTTAGCCCTTCGTCGAAGCGAATAGAGGAATTGTGGGTTGTGTGTGCTTTTAAAGGCAGAAAATGGAGCTACGTTATTGGTGGGTGCATGGCAACGAGAAAAACATGAATAAATCAGTGGAATGAAAAGCGTTCATTGATCCCTGTGGGATTTAGACTGCCGGTTTGAAAGATCTCATCCCACCCATCCCACCCCCTCCTCTCTCATTCCTTTTGACCCTCCCTCACCCCCTTGGTACAAACTTCGCTCTTTTACCAGCCTGCTGCTGCTGCTAAATCAAAGACGGTACTCGCTCGTCAAAACTACGCCTGCTCTGCAGGTAAAAGTGATTGCGTATTACCTAAAGGAAAATGACTTTCATTTAAGTTACACTATGGCAGCAACATGACCTTCATATTTCAAATTAATTTCTGTAGATTTACGTGTAATGTTCTTGAAAAGGGAAAGAACGCTAGAATCTTAGCGGAATTTATATAAGTTAAAAGAATATTTCTTCGCATTGTTGAAAACAACTTGAACAACAACAGAAGAAAAATAAAGGTAACATCCTCGCAGGTGATTGTTGGCTGCAGGGCTAGCGCCATTTAAGGGCGAGTCAACGTTACAACTTCGTGATCGTCTCCTTGACCGGTCATGTTTGATTTTGAGCAAGAGTGGACGGTGGGGAAGGGGACGGGAAAGGGCGTGAAGATTTTAATTGCCCCATCCCACCCCCTCCCCTCTCATTCCTTTTGACCCTCCCTCACCCCCTTGGTACAAACTTCGCTCTTTTACCAGCCTGCTGCTGCTGCTAAATCAAAGACGGTACTCGCTCGTCAAAACTACGCCCGCTCTACAGGTAAAGGTGATTGCGTATTAGCTAAAGGAAAAGCAAACCTATCTTGATTTAACTTTACCTTAAACTTAGGGTGCTGATTGGTGGTCAAACAGATGATGTCATCAGTATGTTCGAGGTAAAACGACTGCACACCGTTAGCGGTGCTCAGTACGATCCCTGCTCCCGCAGCATGGTATACAATGTCCCCCTCAGGGAGGTAGTGTAAGTTATTTCTGGTGTCGAAACCTCGGTAGCCATGAATGAATTCCAAACTTAGTTCCTGCAACCGTGGATGGTTTGTATAGAATTAAAAGAGGCATCACGAACGCCAAAAATTGATGGCGAACACCAAAACTTCGTAATAGCAAACGCACAAGACTCCTGAACGGAAGATCTAGATCTACAACCTCGGACAAAACCTGTTGAGACACATTACAAAAATACCTATTTTTTGCACTCACCCTGACAAAAATGCTTCCCGTCGCAAATTCAAAGATTGTTTTCCCCCTCCCCTATTGCAATGTTGTTTGCGGTAACACAAGAAATGCCTGCTTGAGCTGTTAAGCCCCAACAACATTGTACCAGGGGTGGGGAGGGAGGCAAGTTTGTTCCTTTTGGAAACGATTGTTGCATGGCGTGAAATTAAAAATTGCATTGAAATGTCTGAACAGTTTTGTCCGGGGTTGTAGGTCTCATTCCTGGCCGTGTCCCTGTATCGTGCTATTTCGGAATTTAAAACTCTCAAGGTGCTTCACTCCACCAAAGAGTTCAATATATGGGGGAATGGGGTGCACACTAAATGTACTATCCCACCCTGGAGAAGTAAAAATTCTCCCAGTCGGTAATGCGAATGAAACCAGAACAAGTTTAGGCAGCTGAGAAGAGCCTGTACAACATTGCAAGTGACTGAACATAAAATAAAGTTAAAACAAGAGAAACGAGATGGTGACCCTGTGAACCACTCCATACGCCATTACCTGGATGGGCTGGGATCTTCTCTTTTTTCCCGAGTCCCTTTGCCGATCCAGCTGTCTCACCTTCGGGGGAGCTTTGGAACCACGACTAACCGCGGGTCTGACACACGCAAAAAAAAACACAAAAATAACAAAGCAACATCAATACGCCAAACTGGGTACCGAGCGAAGATGTATACGCTAGTAGCAATCTGGTTTTGGCCAGAATCTCGGTAGAAAACTGCAGCGCTCGTTTCCAAATAGGTTACGGTTATGGTTGTTTCGTGTGCAAAAAAACTTCGCTTCTACAGTGACTATCTTCACCTGAGTGCATTGAAATGTAAATTGGGCACGGCGAAACTGTCAAGGAAATAGTCGGAAACCTGCCATCCCGAGGGATGAAGCAATAATCCGAGCCGCTCCATACTGTAGAAGCCGGGATAACCCCTGACAGAGATGTCTCGCGAAGCTCAGCCGTAATACACAAACCTCCCCGCCCCGCCGCAGATTAACAATGATTATCCACCTGTGTTCCTCGTCATCCTGTCTTTCCCTAAGGTGTGGCTTAACACCTTTTGTGGTTCGTATCGGATTTGCGTAAATCTTGTCCTCATACGTGAGATTTTTCTCCTTCTCAACGTCACTATCATAGCCTCCTTCTTCTTCAGAATCGGTGTCCGAGTCATCGCTATCGCCGCCAGTGTCCTCTTTTCCATGGGCTCGAGCATGTGACCACACCATGACGGATGTGTCGGCTCCGCCCACAGAAATTAAGTGGTTGTCATCGCTTGTCCAGCGGACGTTAGTCACATGCGCAGAATGTCCAACGTATTTTTTAAACTTAGCGTGTTTGCCCTGCAAATTAACGATCATTGTTTTTAAGCCTTGAATGGTTTTAGTTAAATATAGACAGCAACTGCTACCACTTACACACTGCGCAACGATACAATAAAAAATTAACGCCTGGCGTGGAAAAGCTAAAGATATGTGAGGTTTGGAATGAATTTTGAAAGAAGATTTGACAGGGTTATTGCATCAAGCTTTAAGAGGGCAATGCAGTGTGGGAGGGGAGGGCTGGGGGAGAATAAGAGAGTGTAATGAGAAAAAAATGGCGCAAAAAAAGGTTTCACCTAATTCTCTAGTGGATCGCGAATGATAAAGATAAAGGTATATAGATCATTTACCTTACAAGGTTATTCTGCAGTCAATACAATATAAGTACACTTACATAAAAAAAAAAGAATCAAAATATATGGAAAGAAACTATCACATAAAAGCGCAAAAAAATTAGAGTAACAAGATACAAAAATATTACAATCTAAACAAATTAAATATATTCAAAATCGAGATAGCAAAATAAATGCCCTTGAGATCAGCTGGTCAAATTTGCAACACCGTAAAACACCTTATCCTTAGAAGTAGCAAATCCTTTCTCTTGCACTCACCTGCACTGGATATTCAAACAACTTCACAAAGCCAAAATCGTCTCCAGTGGCTAAAATCTTCTTGTCCTTGGTTAAATCGACCGCGTTGACATCAGTGATATCTGAGTGGGGCGGCCATATTCCTGAGCAATCGTCCCCAAGAACACTTGTCCACGTGGACCAATCAATCTTCTTGGATTCACTGGACACAATAGCTTGGCGTGTACCACGAGGTGCCTCAAAGAACAGGCGCTCTTTAGCGCCTGAGTTTGTTTGGAGAAGCTTCCCTGAAAATGTAAAGGATTTACTTTGAGTCAGTTTTGGCCTTGTGTAAACCTACCTTTAACTTGAAGCTCTCTCCCTCTCTCTCAGCGCAATATTTTTTAAATGCTTTACAAAAAAAGAAGTCTGTACTTGATCCAAGTGGCCCATCCCATCGTGGAGTTAAACAAGCTTGGAATTCATACAAGCGTACCTTTCGAGTCCCAGTCCACATGAGTGACGTAACTTGAGCTTCCTTTGCAGATACCGACTCGTTTACTGCTCAGCACATTGTAGATGTCAACAAAGTTGTCATGTGACGCTACAGCCAAATATTTACCTTGACCTGTCATGACAAAAACGAAATGGAAAATGTTCACCACACTACAATGAATAATCACCCTTCCCTTTCCCCCACGGTGTAATATATTGAGTACCCTGAAGGTCATAATTATTGTGTATGTACCCAGAGTACATTGCAGTATTAAAGTTGTGTTGAAGTGGCCATGTTGTTGTGACTTCGTGGTTCTGTTTAACCCAATATAGTGGCAATATACTACACACAGGAAACAAAGCCCAACACTATCTAAGAGAGCGGGGGAAACGGAAGGAATTGGCGGTGAATTAGGCCGCTATCAATACTTCGATCTCACTGGTATTTTATCCCCTGTATTTCGTTTCCTATTGCTGCTACGCACTCTGCAGAAGTTCTTGTTCCCAATCTTTCGATACAAAACCAAAAGGTCTTACCAGGTGAAAACTTGATGTCTGAAATTTCTTCCTTTCTGTGGTGAAACCCGACGATGTCATCCAGGGTTGAAGAGTCGACGACTTGAAAACTGCCTAAGGAGCAAACGAAAAATAGAGTAAACAAAACGTATTGAGCCTTTATTACTACGAAGGAACGGAGAAAAAAAACTCTAAGGGAAGAATGAGTAAGAAACTTTCCCTTCTTTACTTTCTCTAGGGGTGGGTATGGGGGTCGATTCTGGACGGGTTTTAGACGAATTTACTCTTACCAAGGAACGATCCGTCCGATCTTGGATGGACGCGCTCGATTTCGAAGTGATCCGTCCATCTTTGACCGGTCGCGCAGAGATTTGACGCCTACTCATACTCGCTGTCAGAATTCTTACCGTCTTTATATCCAACTGCCAGGACTCTTCCATCAGGTGAATACGTCACACTCCTGGCAGGTTTCGTCAGTTTACGTACATTCTTTAACCTATGATCAGCTAGATCCCATACCCTCACTGACATGTCGTCACTGACTGTCGCACAGAGCTCCTCGGCTGGGTGGGAGGCCAGGCCCCACAGTTCACCTTCCAGATGACCCTATGAGTAATCAAACAAGCAGCAAACTGGACTTTGAGTTGAAAGTCAAATACTTCCACAAAAAACGTGAATCACAAATTGTGCCTAGTCTAAAGTGGGTAGGGGATACTGCTGGCTTCTCACTAATTTGATCCAATTTTGAATTCTGGATTTGGCGTCACTTTAATGAGATCTGGGTTGATAAAACTTACCTAACTCCTCATGAGGCTCTGTAGTGTTCTCATCATTCCTCCCCCTTGGCAGCTAATTAGCAGTTAATTCTCTACAGTCCTACCTTTAGTCTCTGTTGGCCACGGCTCGTCCCACCCCCCTCCGTTCCCCCTGAAAACCATGCGATCCCCCCTAAATCTCCGAACCCCCCCTTCCCACAGGCAATAAAAAATGAGAGGTTCCTTTGAAAACAAATCAACCACTAGAAGATGACTAAGTACCTGGATGAGAACTGTGATGGGTCCACTCTTGTCAATCTCCATGATCTAAAATTCAATTTCAAAAGAATTTCACTTTCACATTTTTATCTTCTCTTGTGCTGGTGGGAGGCGCGGTGGCCTCATGGTTGGTGCGTTCGACTCCGGTTGTGTGGTCTGGGTTCGAGTCCCCGTCAGGGACATTGTGTTGTATTCTTATGCAAGACAATTTACTCTCACAGCGCCTCTCTTCACTGAGGGGACTGGGTACTGCCGAATTTAAAGCTGGGGGTAACCTTGTGATGGACTAATATCCCTTCCGGGGGGGGGGGGGGCAGAAATACTCCTGGGCGCTTTATGCTACGGAAAGCGGAGTCAAGCGCCGGCCTGATGGGCTCGTGTACAGTCTTTTCCTTTACCTTTTTGCCCGAAAGCTTTACGAGTCCTGAGACCAGAACCAAAATGCGAGAATTAAAATAGTGAGATGTCAGTCAATGCTAGATTGCTTCAGCCACAAGATTTACTCAATACAAATTGCAGATGGAACTAAAAATACCTCGCCATTTTTGGTACCGACCAAAATTTTCCCCTGTCCAAGTGTTATAGCACGGATGGGGGGAACATCTTCCAATAAAATTGAAGCCGGTGGACCTGGACTAAGACTTGTGCGAGTGACCTTGTAACTCTTTAAACAGCGGGAGAAATTATCGTCCCATAGCCCAACTGTACCATCTTTTCCACCAGTCACAAAGCCCTGTCAAAACAAAATCAGATCGTTGTGGACAGAAACACAAACGCACCATTATCCTAGGGGAAGGTAAATTAAAAAAGGTTGGATTTTAGTGTTGGCAAATAATTTCTTAACCTTTACTCCCGAGCTTTAGTGGTTAATTCAGCTCAATTCTCCCCTCTAACTGCAATACATTTCCTTGTAAATCAGTTGTAAGAATTTGGTGTTAGATCAAGATAACTTCTAACTGATAAAGTTTGAGTATTCTCATTACCCGTTTGCTAGATAATGTACGGATATTATAGGGAGAAGTTACATGTTAATCTTTTTTGGGAGTCAAAGGGATGAGAAGCTTTCAGGTTCTATCGTGATTCAACTTCCATCTGCAAAAAAACTGATCATTACATCAACCTCTCGGTCAACACTTAGAGTTGCTGGAATATGAATAAATGTCACTCAAATTTTAGCCAATTTCAGTTCGCAAAGCTTCATAGTTACCTTTTCTAGCACTTGCATAGCAAACACAGGTCCTTCGTGAGCCTGCACTGAGTTTTGCAGAGCATGTCCCTGCCATATGTACACTTTTCCACTGGCTCCACCAGAGTACACCAAATCAGGACTCTTTCCATAAGTGGCACACATCATAGTCTCGGCTTTCCCCGCGCTACCGAACGTTCCTCGCTTGGAGGTGAAGCCACCACCGGTCTGTGTCCAGAACTTGATATGCTTCATGCCAGCTGTCACAAGAAGGTCTGGGTTTTGAGGATTCCATTTGATGACAAATATTTTGTCTTTGTGTCCCCTGAAGTCAAAGGTACATGATTAAGTGCTATATATAAAGGTCTCCACAATAAAATAAAAAATCCCCCAGATATCACCACATAAGCTAAGAGGCAACACGTTGAGGACGAGACAAATTTTAGAGTACATTTTTCTTTCATCTCTCTTTATTTTCGTTGATTTGTTTTATGAAATAAATTTCTTTACCTTGTTGTTGCTAATTTTTCTCCTTTTTTCCAGTCCCATACCACAATCACGTGGTTATCATCAAGTCCCACACTGGCTAACTTCTTCCCGTCACCTTTAAAGGAAAGTCGCAGGTTTTCAGAAATGCCTGATCATAGTAGCAAAGATCACTACTTCATATATGTCTAACCTGAAAAGTCGACAGCACAGACACCCCTCTCGTGTTGCCCCTTCAGAATGGCTAAGGTCTCCATCTTCACAGCATCCCATACATGGACAGCAGGGTCCCGACCCACCTAAGGATAAGAAAAAAAAACAGCTTATACAGAGAAACTTACCATTTAGGTTAGTAGCGTCTACACTGTAAAGATTTAGGTTCAGGTTGGTTTACGACCTAAAAACCCAGAGGCGCAGCTGAGGGGGAGGGGGGCCGGAGTGCCCGTGAACCCCTAGTGCTACTCCCTCCTTTAGTGAGAAGTTTATTTTTTTACATCAAGGACATTTAACTATAGTTCAGGTTTGCAAAAAAAGCCCGAAACCGAAAAATCTAAGCGGCATATATCTTTTCCTACTTACCTCTCCTCGCTGCATGAATAAGAGCCCGCAGCTGTAAAGGAGCGGTATAAGCAAATTCGCGTAAGGAGCGCGGGAATTCTGTGACTGTTAGCTTAGATGAGTCCGCCACCCACCCCCACAAGGTTTCAAAACGCTCAGCGTCTCTGAAGTTTTCTTCAGATATCACAACACGGTGAGCCAATCAATGCGTAACCCCTGGACCTCAACAATAGGCCATTTTACAGTGGTGTACTCAGTTGCCAAGCCTTTGAATTGGAGCGAGGTTGAAGGCGACCTTTTTGTGAAAGAGACCAGTAACTAGTTAGCATGATACCAAAGTCAATTACATTAGAAAATCAGTAACGTTTGTATCATAGCAAGTTCACCCTTAGCCTCACTCCTGTTCTAAGGCTTGGCAACCAAGCACGCAACTGTGAAATGAATCATTACAATATCATGTCATCCATAAAATTTTTGGCAAACGATCTAAAAGGAATTTCGAACGTACCTGCCCAGTCGCCACCACGTCTCTCACAGGGTGTATACACAAGCAGAGGATGTCGTCAGTGTGCGCATTATAAAATCTCTGCTTATGATCACGGTTGTACACAATCCCAAGAGCAGCCACGTGGTACACAACCTCGCCACTTTGAGTGTAGAACAGATTGTTGCGACAGTCGTACCCTCGGTAACTGAGAAGAAATAGATATATCTTATTAACCTAGCGCGAGGGCCGTGCTGGGAGAATATCGGCCCGAGATCTTGACAGTACGGACCGAGCGCAGCGAGGTCCGTACAAAAAAGACCGAGGGTCGATATTCTTCCAGTACGGTATCGAGAAAGCTTGGTTAATAAGAGATTTATTACACGACTGAAGTTCAAAGGGACACAAGTGCGGTATCATTCGGGACAGTGCCCGGTCCAATACTGAGAGAATATTGACCGGCAATAGAGCATTTTGATTGGTTGATTTTAGTTATTGGCCCTCTGACTTCCCAAGTCGTGTAATAAAATCAAATAATTGGTCAATGAATCATTCTGAAAATTACTAAATAAAAAGATGAGATATCCTATTTTAAGGCAAAGACATCGACTACGGATTATGTCTTCAATGTAGAAGGGACCTAAAAACTGGAAAGAATTCTTTAGAGACGGCTCTATAATAAAATTTTAACCCTTTGCCTGATAAGATTCCAAATTCTCCCAGCTATGAGCGATATACTTCCTTACGCATACAACAAGAGAATTTGATATTACATCGAAACAACAACTTCAAGGTAATAACTTAACATGCGCTCAAAACCAGTCGAAACATCGCCATCAGTACATTTGATAGCCTACCTACATCCTGAGACAAACGAACAAACGTTCATTTATTCTCGCAGCCTATTTGCTGGACAACATATTGATAGTGTGAAGGGAATTTACACGTTAACTCACTTCTGGGCATAAATGCGTAAGACAACGTGTCATTTTATTCGCGTAGATCAGGTTAGAGGAGGTATGCACGAAGACTCGCGCGCGTCTCAACACTCGCGTGTACCTTGCGCGTGCCCTGTACATACCTTGCAATGGCTCTACTCGCCTGAGAAAAGCAAAAAGAGTAGGCCTTTCCTGCAGGCTAAAAGTAAGTCTCTTACCCAAACACAAACTCTAATTTCAAGCCCTGACTGGGAGGCCTCTGCCGCGGTACACTGTCTTCCTTTTGTTGTTCTTCTTTCGAGAGCTTCAATCTTTCTTTCAAGGCTGGCAAGTCCTCCCGATACAGTGTTCTGCCATAGTCAATTTGACGTTCCTGAAATGGAACAACAATTGAACTTAGTTCTGGATGGGAATGAGTTAGATACAAAACAGCTGAGCCATTTAACAGGTGGCTATACAAAAAGGTCTTTATTTCAGGCATCTCCACTCGATTTTGCACGACTTTTTCCAATTTCACACGGAACCGTCCGATTGCAGACAGTTCTAGAGTGGACGATTCCATCTACTCACAGACGGTTCTATACAATATTTCAAACTTTTTCCAAGGCGCGTCTCTGTCAAATTCTGAACAAAATGTTTGGAAACAAAATTTGTAAAAAAAAAAATTAGGAAAAGCATCCCTGAGAGCAAAAATATCATATAAAAGACAACAATGTACCACAATTACAAAGAAAAGAACAAGTCTAATTCGGCTGCCTCGACGGTTAACAATTCCAAAACTCATCATTGACAAACAGCTATCCATTCACGATCTCAGGCTTACATTTTCAATATCACTGTCAAGTTCATCAGCATCAGATGCTTCCGAATCACTCTCGTCACTGTGAGATTCTAGGTACGCCCCTCCATCCACGTCATCCCCACCATCATGTGACCCTTCGGGCAAGTAACGCCACTGAAAGATTGCGTGATCCCCACCGCCGACGCTTATCACTCTCATCGTGTCATGTGAAAATCGCACATTTGTCACGTGTGCAGAATGTCCAACATACTTCCTGAATTTCGCACCTAAAAAAAATTGTTCAGTTTTATCTCTTTGAGTCTACTTTATCAAGTCCACTCAAATTCAAAATGTAGAAGCCTTAATATAGAAATCAAAGTGACGCTGTGGTGATGTCGTGGATATACTCTGCAGAATATAATGTGAATCCTGCGATTGAATCTTCATCTCCGGAAGATTCCTCCCCAATTGATCCGCCAAATTAAACAATCGGCCCGCCATCTTTTATAAGATGCATTATCTAGACTCCCAAACTCCTAAGGCCATGCCAACGCCACGAAATTTGCATATCCCCGCCTAGCTCGTTCTTGTGCTTCGTATATCCACGAGGAAAAAAAAACCTTAAAAATTGGGTCTATGTCATTCCTTTTGAATCAGAATAAATAACGCCCAAAGCACAACACTATGGCATTAACCACCATTAAAATCCAATATCACCCTGACACACCCTTTGACTCCCACGCAAGCTTTCCACGATGGTGACGTAAGGCAGCGAGGGGCTTAGGCACCAATACAGCGATCGTGCGCATGGGGGTAGTGCCTGTCATGGCCTACTCAAAGGCTACAAAATTTAAAAAAATTGGTATACTTATTTCGAAGCTCACCTTTTCTTAGACAAGGAAATCTAAACAGCTTTACAAGACCAAAGTCGTCTCCAGTAACCAAGACTTCATTCTGGAAGCTGGCATCACAAGCATTAACATCGTTTGTATCGGTGTATTTTTCCCAAATTCCATTTACTTCCACTCCTAACACACCAGTCCATGTGGCCCAATGAATTGCCTTCACTTCCTCTTTGTTTGCAATACGCTTGCCACCTGAGAAAAAGAAATATAAAGAAAAAAACACAAGTTAAATCACATGCAGGTCCTCCCAATGTGCTGTTAGAATTTGCTGCTGCTATTCTAGCATTTATAAAACCCACTTTATAAAACCCCCAGGGACAATGACATCACCAGTTTCCAATACAGACCACTTAGGCAGGATATTAATTGCTCTCAACACCAGTCTCCCACACCTGGTTAATCTCAACTTGATCAATAAAAGCTACAAAAAGCAATACATTGGGAGCTCTTACACGACACACTTACTTGGCATCTTGAAGAACAACCTTTCACTGGCACCAGAGTTGGTTTGCAAGTACTTGCTATCCATAGACCAGTCTAAATGTGTGATAAAACTTGAGCTGCCTTTGCACTCTCCAACTTTCTTGTAACGCTGAGCCACGGAATAGATATCCACAAAGTTGTCATTAGATCCCACAGCCAGATGTTGTCCATCGGGAGAGTACTTCAATTCATGAATGACTTCTTTGCGGTCTTTTATGTGAGTTACTTCTGAAAGATCCCTTTGAAAAAGAATTAAAATCTACCTCTGTTGATCATCATTATGTAACAAGATATCACTGCAGGACCACAGACAGCCCAAGCTCACTGTGAGAAAAGCGGACGTGACTCTTACAGTGTTGCGCAACGTTTTATATTTATAAAGGTTTGTATGGGATGTTATCGGTTTGCCTTAAAAGAGAGAAAAAAATGTCTCGTTTTGAAATTAAAATGGACTTACCTTATTGCCTTGTTGTTTTCTTTGTTGATTACCAGCGTCTCAGGCCATTTTGAAGCGTTTTCGGAGAGTTAGCGCTATGTTAGTGTTCAGTCTTTTTTTAGCAGTTGAACACCAACATGGCGCTAACTCGCCGAAAACGCTTCAAAATGGCCTGAGACGCTGGTAATCAACAAAGAAAACAACAAGGCAATAAGGAAATCTTTATTTCAAAACAAGAAATTTTTTTTCTCTCTTTTAAGGCAAACCGCTAACATCCCATACAAACCTTTATAAATATAAAACGTTGCGCAACACGGTAAGAGTCACGTCCGCTTTTCTAACAGTGAGCTTGGGCTGCCTGTGGTAGGAGGACTAGCAGTATGAAAAGTTCATCACAGGAATTCCCTAAACCCTTTTCTCAACATTCCTGTGGTAAATTTGGGAGTGGAAAGTGGCAATCAGAGTGCTGACTGGGAAACGTCAACTGCACTAAAATTTTGTTAGCTGCAGAAGGAACAGGACGTCTCTTACCACAGGCTTCCAACCAGTGAATTCTCGCACAAGATTACTGCGTCCTTCCATTTAAAACACTATGTTCATCAAAACAGACTCATTTTCATGCTTTACTTCTATGAACAGAATTTGGTTGTGTGGTGGTATGGTTGGTTAACTGTGTATTGGGAAGTCTGGGCTGGGGTGCTGTCCATGGCCAGAGAATTAGAGCCAATGAGGATTGAGGATCCACCTTTAAAACCTTATTGTGAGTAATCTAAATTAGTATAAACTCGCTAGGTAATATTTTAATTAGAAAGTGTGCATGCAGACCAACCCTGTGCTGTCGACCCTTCTTTAGAGGTCTTGCAGGCAACAGTCAACCGCTGGTACCTGGCTTTTAGTGAAACCTCTACCTCACGCTTCGCTACCTTCACTCCAATGAAGGGCTAACGCTCGAAACGTCAGCTTTTATAATCGTAACGGTGGCCAATTTACCATTTCAACTTTGTTGATATATTCAAATTATTTCGTTACCCCCACCGACGCAGCCCTAAACAGTTTCTTTAGAAACTATCAGCCTCTACCTCAGATGGTTGTCACAAAAGAATTTGCTTAAAAAGCTTCCACTCTGTGAAACCTGGCAAACCTGACTTCCTCTAGGTATAAATGTAACACTATGTTTACAAAAAACTGCCAATTCATATTAAAAATACCTTGCTTTTAAAACCATGAATGACCCATCACCAAGCCCTACAGCCAGATGGCTGCCGTCAGCATTGAAACCCAATGAACGCACTTTCTGATCCAAGTCTGTTCGCGCCAGCAGAGTCATATCCAACATACTCCATAGCCTGCCAAATTAAGAAATATAATACTAAAATCAGTATCATGGGTACTTTTTCAAATTTGAGGTGAGAAAAAGTAGCTCATTCAAGGAGGGGGGGGGTCAAAACAGCTTCTGCCGCATGCAAATAACCACGGTTGTGATATATCAATATACAAAACTGATCATTATCATCTTTATCATACCAGAGAGGTATCATTCAGACATCTCTAAACTACCTGAGTTCTTAGAGAACAAAAAATGTACCTAACACTTCTGTCATCACTCCCTGTAGCAAACATTGGCTTCTTTGGGTGTACAGCCAAAGCCCAGAGCTCTCCTTCAGCATGACCCTGACAAAGAAAATCAAAGCCTGAATCCATAATACTTAAAATGCTTGGAGGGAAGACAATCTCAGTAATATTTTAATACCCACCTGTACAATGGTTTTTGGTTTATCCTTTTCCGTCGCAATAACTTCAAACACCTCACCAGCGTTAGTACCGACAAGAATTTTTTCACCCATCCAGTATGCACTTCGCACAGACAGACCTGACCATTTGGACAAATTTATAAAAATAACTTTAATCCCACTGTTGAAAAAGCCCCCTTCTTTCAATTGATCTCCTTTCTAACAATCCTTACCATGCTCATTGCATTTAAATATCATTTAGCAATTTGCATTTTAGGTCTTGGCAAGTTTAAAATGTGCCTCTACCCCAAATGATCCTCTTTATCTTACCGGACCTCTCTCTCTCTCTCTCTCTCTCTCTCTCTCTCTCTCTCTCTGATAAGCTTCTGTCTCTAATATGCCCCTCTCTCTATCATAAACCCCATCCTTTATACCAGCTCCATCTACATGCAGCTTCAAGTCCCACTGGAGTGTTTGGGACATTACCTCTTAATTACCAGTACTTAACACTTTCTATCCCCATTGGTTTAGAATTGATGAAGTTGAAAATATACATGATATAATTCTTATTATTAAAAACTGGATCATTGGATAATGCAATTCAAGACTTTTTATTGGCTTAGCCATTATGGTATATGAGCCAATATACCATAATCTACAAAAATAGTAAGCGTACGCATCAGCTTAAAATTAAAAGGGAGCTGAAAAAATTTGTCTAATATGAAGTTTTGTCTAATATCTTGGGGGCGTTTTTAAGAAAACAATTATTCCACTCGCACTTGTTGGATATGAGATGATTGTGGCCAACTCGGGGCTACGTGCCTCGTTGGCTATCTATCATCTCATATCCAACGCGCACTCATGGAATAATTGTTAATTTCACACAGCTCACTAAATCCCTACAGTTCTGATCTGCACAACTTGTTTCACAATCAAGAGCTTCTTTAGTTGGTGATCATTTCCTTTATTCTGATGACCATAATATGTGGTTCAGGAGTGATATTGTAAGCAGAAATTACATGCTGTCACTCTTTGGAGTCAAAGGGTTCATATTTGCTGCATGCATAGGAATCTTGAAAAACATTTCAACATTGCATCACCTTCATAGCCAACTGGAGTGTTGATCATCTCTAGTTTTGTGATTGGTTTAAAGTTGTTGTCCCACAGAATAACAGTTCCATCTTTGGATCCTGTGGCATATCCATCACTGTTTCCATGCATTGTAAATATTGCTCCCTGCAATGAAAATAAAATGGAAATCAGCCAGTAATTTCTCTTGCTGGCATTTAAATGTCAATACCAGTAATAAAACTGGAAGGGAATTCTGAGGGCTAACATTCCATCCAGGAGGTGAAGAGATGTTCCTTGTAACACAGCAGAAATCTAAATATGCAAAATGTTTGTCTCATATGTGCGCAGTATTTGGCTTAGCTCCCTATCAAGTTCTCTGTAGCTTACCTGAAGTAAAACACATTACAATGTCAAAAGTCTTCATGAAAATCCTGGGAACTCAGCTGTTTATTTTTCGCTAGTTCTTTCTAGGGCAGTATTTACAGTTTGGAAAACTAGTAATTCTTGTGCAAAGTATAACCAAGCTTACATTGTGTGCATTTGGAATAGTTCCAGACAAGTTGTGACCTTTCCATTTGTAGATTTCTCCACTCAGGGTTCCAGAGTATGTAACATCATTAGGACCAAATGCTAAACACAGATTTGTTTGAATCTCTCCAGCTTTACCAAAGACTCCTAAAAGAGTATTCAGTGAAAAACTGTTAACATACCAGCAAAATATAAAGTACAGCAGAATCACCAAATCTACATAAGCACAAAATTACCCACAAAACAATTATTAATTCCATTTAAAAAAGACCTGTAACCTTTTTTAGGATTGAGAGCATTTCCACACAAGGTCCAAAACTTGATATGTTTCACACCACAGCTCACCAGCAAGTTTTCTTGATAAGGGTTAAACTGAATGTCAAAGATCTGCAGACCAAAGAACAAGAAAATAAACTTAGAACCTGCAATGAACTAGTATTCCACCCTGGGGAATATCTATAAAGCAACATTCCCCTCCTACTTACTATACACTGAATACAGTGGGATAAACTTTGACAAATAATGGGCTTTTTGACGTAATGTGTGCAAGACCTGAACTGTTTTCATTGGTAAAAATAAATTACATTGTCTTACTCGATCAGTATGTCCTCTGACAGATGCCAATGCTCGCCCCTTTCTCCAGTCCCATACTGATATCAGGTGGTAGTCTTCCAAACCCACTGACACCAAAAGCTGTACAAATATGCAATTAAAGCACATAAAAAGAAAAACACTTGAAGTCTGCACCAGCATAAAATGATTCTTTTGGTGTGTGACCGTTGCGTGACACATTGCATTTGCAAGTGCAATTTGTGGTCTTTGAAAAATTTACAAGTGATTTTTAATAATAATAATAATAATAATAATTTAATATTTATATCGCACAAATTAACATGTAGATATGATCAAATGTGCATCACAACACTTTTCGGGGGACTTTGGCCAGACTGCATCAGCAGTTTACAAACAATCGAAGGAAGATGCCCCCTCCCCCCAATTCCCAGTAAACAGGCCAGACCACATCACAGTAATCTCGTGAGTGGGTTCTTTAACGTCCCCTGCCTAACCAAATTAACTAATTACTAGAACCAGGAGACGGGAGCTACAGTTTATCCGTCCTTATCCGAGAAGACTAGAATGTCTATCCATTTCTTGATATTATAGAAAGGTAGCGCATTCTCCTCAGTTATTTTAAGACCTTGAGTGTTGGTCCATCCAGGGTTCGAACCATCAACCTTGACCTCCTGCTCAACAGTCTAGCCCTCTAACCAATTGAGCTAACCGGGAGGCGGTTTTTTACAACAAATTGCACTCACAATCATGTCATTACTTGTTAACTTACATTAAAAAAGCATCACAGTCAAGACAGACAAAAGTTTGACAATGCATGCTTAAAGTAATTTGCACTCATTTTACAACTTTGAACTTGTGTTACATGAAAAATGCACTCATTTTCAGCCAATCAGACACCTGTAGTTTTTCTGTGTATATTAACATAAGAACTATTTAAGGAAAAAGATTATTATAATTAACTTACTGTGCCAGTATTGTTGAATGCCAAACAGGTGACTCCTCGTTGATGTGCATCCTTCAATATGGAAACTGTCTGACATGTTTTTGAATCCCAAACACAGACATATGGGTCCTTCCCAACCTGTCCAGTTGCTACCAATTGTCTCTCAGGATGTAATGCCAAACTGTCAACATAAAAACAATATTCCTCTCTAATGACATGTAAAAGAAAAAAATCTGCACTTGAGCCCAGAGTCCATGAACAGTTTAATAAACCCTGCACTTTCAACTGTTTTAAAGCATCTGCAAAGTAAATATCAGACCCTTATGCAACTACACTCCGTAAAGTACAAATGATGCCCAAGTCAAGTACAAATATCACACAGTATTTGTACCCCAGAGAACCCGTTAGACAGGTTTTCTCGCATCGCGCAAGCGAAAAATGGGATTGAAGATACAAAACAAAATGGCCAACAGTTTAAATCATTTTTCTGACAATGAAGAGTTGGAATGGCTGGCCAATATTGATCCAAGTTCATTAGATAAATTGAACAAAGAAAAGCAGTTAATAGATAACAATGAAATTTCATCTGTTATGGAAGAAAATACCATACTGTTGCTTTGCATACTGTTGTCGCACACTCCCCGTAAATAAATATCCACAAAATTCACCCACACTGAAATAACAATTTGGTGTGTTGAATAATAAATAACTTATTGGACATTTTAGTGTGTCATATTGCTGAGTACTTTTATTTATAATCTGTACTTTGACTCGCCCCACAGGCTTGTGAAATTACAGCATAACTCATAAAAATACTCAGCGATACTACACAACAAAAAGTCTAACAAGATATATACATCAAGAGTGGCAACCCAAGAAAATGTCATCCTCATAGCAAAAATGCCACAATCCTAATAATATTTCATATTGAAAATGTAGGTCTGCAACTCAAATCACTAAAGAAAAGCCAGACTAAGAGTTTGTATAATAATCAAGAGCTTTTCTCACTGATGATCATTCGCTTTATTCTCATGACCAATAATTCAAGGTTGATATTGTACTGTTAGTTTTGGGGATCTAAGGTTTAAGCTAAAGACCAGTGTAGTATACAATTCCAAATCTCTAATCTAATTTTCCTTTAACATTTTTTCTTGTTCAGGGGTTTCATTAATGTTTTCAGCTGGAGGGCATCTGATTTTTACAGGCAGGCAAAACATTTTGAACTGAACTTCTTTATAAGTTAAACTTTCCTCCAGATTGTCAAACCAGGTGGGCAAAACCTTGCTCACAACTGGTCAATTTACCCAGCGCCTGGCTCTTAATGAAACCCCAGCTTGTTTCAAAGAATATTTCCTTGAAACAACACAGGGGTTGAGAATGTGAAATTGATAAACAGAGATCGTCACTTGAGGGCTAGTATAAACTTTTAGTATAATATTAAGTGGTTCTTATCAATTTTCAGCTGACACAAGGCAAAGGGTCCAATTGAAAATTAACAATATGGGTAAAACAAATATATTTGGCACATTGACCATCATGTTAATAGATATCAAGTGATCGCAAAGGACAGACCAGTCTAGTCAGTATTTTAAATTTAGGGCAGTACCTCAAAATTTTTTTGGTGCTTCAATATTTAGTTTACTGACACTTGTTTTTTCACTTTACACATGTAAGAGAAGCAATCATGTAAAATTATCAGCCACCATTAATTCAGCACCTTGCAGCATTATCTTTAGGGTGCCTTTTCAGACACAGCATGTTATTTGAAGTTGATTTCAAAATGTCACATCAATTTCTAGGCTGGACTGTTCAGTAGATAATATATTCCTTTGATCATTTCTCTCTCACTATGTAAATAATTAAGTAACATTATTTCTGTAGTTGGCCCATCCATTTGAAAAAGGTTTTTCAATGACAAAACAATCTAAATATACAAAAACTCGTGCCAGAAGCTTCCAGTTTGACAAAATTTACATATAGACACTTTGAATTGTAAATTCGTCTGGTTACTTGCGGATCAATAATTGAGCATTTTATTAATTTCTTTAAATATTCAAACAAGAATATAGGGTGTGACAGTTCAGTTGCTATATTTTAAAAAGCGTACGAGCTCGGAGAAAAATACGTTCAGGGAATAAATGATCGGTAACTGGAAACGCTGGAAAATTTTCTCAGATTTTGTCGTGATCCAAAGTCAGTTTTCCAGCGTGTAGTCATGAAAATAAAGAAAAATTAATGTCATCAACTTCGATTTCCTCACAATTTTGTGAGGTGCGGCACGGAGATTACTGGGGCCTTCAATGCAAAATGGAAAATAAACGCAAAAAAAAATTTTCTGGTTGTACAATTTAGGCTTCACTTTGTACCTTAAAATCAAATCAACTGCAAATTATTAAATATTTCGCTTTGTATGACTGATCAAGCGTTCGATCTGCTCAGCTAGGGAAGATTTTATACAATTTCCAAGACCAAAGTTTTAGAAGCCTTCGTTCAAAATTCAAAGCTCAAAGAACCTATAACAAAACGAAATCACGCGGATAAATCGCGGTCAAAATCGAAAAACGACTTGTACATCGATTCAAAAGGTAACTTGTACTCAATGGGTTCACACGGCAACACATGTCAACATATACACACAATATACATGTGTATGAATTATGTTCTAGGACTGCAAATACCTCAAGCAAACATATATTTCACTGCTGCTGTCAACAAAATACTTCACAGGATTCCCTTAGACAGTCAAACACCACAAACCTGATAATATCATCGTTATGTCCAAGAAAGAATCGCTGGGAGTTTTCCCTCGTGTTGGAAACCACACCGACTCCTGCCACGAAGTACACGATCTCTTTCGATGAGGTGTAGTAAAGATTGTTGCGGCATTGGTGTCCTCTGTAACCGTACACCCATTCTAGCTTTAGCGACGAGGTCGGTGCAGTTCTATCTGTCATTTTACCACACAACACTAGACCGTGCCACCCTCTCGCAACCAAACAACGCGCCAAACTCCATATTCAACTTCCTTTCCGCGTTACTGTGGCCTTTCTAGAACACGGAACTAACACGTAATGTGATTGGTCAATTTTAATCCCAAAGTCAATTTGATTGGATGATCACAAAAACTAACAGGCCTATCGTGACTCGAGGTCACTTGGAACTGTGATCAATTTTTTCACGTCAAGGTTAAGGTTGGGCAAAAAATAAGTACACATCACTAACTTGTTTTGAACCCCACTCTGAATCAAAGTTTAAAGATCGAGGATTAACAAAATGCTTATCTAGTCGTTTGGCTTCATAAGGCCTTCTTTTGGAGTACCCAGATCGAGGTTGAAGCATAGGAAGCTTAGCCCATAAAGGCACGTCCCTCCTCTTAGCTATGAATGGAGAAAATACGCAGATTTAGGACAATAACGACGCAAACAACATACCTGTTTTCGAGTAAGCGAGGGATGGAATAACTTTTGGGGTTTTCCTTCATAGGGTGGATTATTTTGTCCGGAGGGTCACTGACCCATTTCCGATATGTTTAGGCGCGCGTGTCTGGAACCTAATTTTCAGCACTAAAGCGAGGCTTCGGTAAACAACCGCATATTCTGTCTTGTGCAATTAGGAATAATTATTTTCCTTGTTCTGCGCTGTAGCGCTCTGTATTAATGGGACTCACATTTAGTCAAATCTCTCATATTTCAGTTTTCCTGAAGAAGTAAAATTACGCGAAAAACGGGAAGAGCCGACGGCAAATTCAAGAATGGGTCAAGAATCTCACCGAACGTTTCATTTCAGAAAACATGTCCTGAAAGTCAGGAGAGCTATCTGGCAAAATCTACATAGTCCCAGGTGCTTTCCCCACTACCCCTCCCCCCCCCCCCCGCTGCGAAAGAGAATTCGGTGGATGTCTGAAAAAGCAGACTCAAAAAGAGAACTCTTCGAGCTACGCGATCAGCTGACAAGAATGGGGAATTTCCCAAAGAAAGAAAGGTTACAATTTAAAGATAAAACGAACACCGATTTATTAAAATTGGTTTTACTTGTATTATTTTCCAAGTGAATTTTTATCCAGATGTTTAACTCGTTGTGAGACTGTTCAGAACGTGAGTGGATTTTGGATTGTTTTGTGAGTGGGTATACAGCAAGGAAGTAGCTGGAAAGAGTCCTTTTTGGTATAAGAGAAATATAGAATTCAAGAAAAATGACTGACCACCCGATCCTTGGTACTCCCTTCTCGGCTGGTAAATTTTCCCAAGGAACAGTGGAGCAATCTCATCCCTGTTCCAAACGAGCAGGGCCCCAGGTGGGCTCTGGGAACGAGGGAATGAGCGGTACAATATGATAGCCTCATGATAATCAATATGATTTACACCAGTAGAGTAACTGATTTTAAATTAAATTGCAATCACTCCCATTTTGCAAATCTACTCACATTTGTTCGCCAGACGGCTAAACGTCTGGCGAAATTACACATTGTCATCAGTCCCACTGGCAACTCTGTTAGCCGGTCCTCTCCAACAAGATCTGAATTAATACGCTATTCACACCAAGGCTTAATTAAAATTAAGCTGTTTTGCTTAATTAAAATTAAGCTTAATTAAAAAATTAAATAAAAAAATTAATTAAAAATTAATTAATTAAAAAATTAAGCTTAACTAAAATTAAGCTGATTAAAAGCTGTTTTGTTAAATACGGTTTAAAATTGTTTCCTTCATAGAAGCTGCTTAAACAAATGTTTGTCGACTTCAATCAATTAATATGGAGGAATTCCGCCGTCATTATTGCTAAAAAAATAATTTTGGGACTGCGCAGCCCTCATTTTTTTGTTCTGCTTTGTTTGTTCTACCTGAAAAACGACTATCAGAGTTTTGATACTGAGCCATGATTTTGTCAGAGATCTCTATTTGTTATATGAGAATATGGATTTACTGAAACAAAGTGAAGTTTATATCACAAACTCGAATCAAAGTGCTAGCGGTATTTGAAAGCTCTCGGCGATATCAAATGAGCTCTCGCCAATATCAAATGAGCTATCAGTCTTCTGATAGTCCTTGCACATATCTGATTGGTTCGGTTCCCACACCTAATGTGATAAGTGAAATCGTCGTCTTGTGTATGTTTTCTTACTCCTCAAAGTAGCGGCTTGTCTTCACAAATGGAAAAAACACTCCATCTTTATCTAAAATATCACTCTACTGCATGACCAATTGAACCTTTGTATTCAGGTAGCGAGCCTAAATGAAATCCTTTATCCGCGTTACACGCAGAGTGTATGCGGTAATCAGTCAAAAACACAATTTGGATACTAGCAGATGCTGGCAATTTCATGATATGAACTTTTTTAAATATATTTGTATTTTTTTTCTTTCTCAACAGAAATACGTCCTCCAACACCATTGCCTTTCTACATGAAAAAGTGTTTTGGAATTTACAGGAGCTGATACAGCTGTAGGGGTAGCAGACATTTGGAGGACTTAAATATAATCATTCCTTTAAATTGTTTGAATACTTTATCCTCAAGGCAATTTTTTTCAATAGGGATTTGTCTTCCAACGCCATTACCGTTCTACCTGAAAGTGTCTTTTCGCATTCAGAGGAGCTGGAAAGGCTTTAAGAGAACAAGCTTTTTTTTTTAAAGGACACTGGCAATGTCATGAATTAAATTTGATATTAGATAGTTCATAGATTCAGTTTGAATGATAAGAGATATTTTTGCCACTCAAATAAAACTGAATCATTGATTTAAATTGTTTGAATACTTTATCCTCAAGGCTATTTTTTTTAACAGGGATTTGTCTTCCAATGTCATTACCGTTCTACTCGGAAGTGTCTTTTCGCATTTAGAGGAGCTGGAATGGTTGTAAGAGAACAAGCTTTTTTTTAAAAAGACACTGGCAATGTCGTGAATTAAATTTGATATTAGATAGTCCATAAATTCAGTTTGAATAATAAGAGCTATTTTGGCGACTCAATTAAACTAAATCATTGATTTAAATTGTTTGAATACTTTATCCTCAAGGCTATTTTTTGAACAGGGATTTGTCTTCCAATGTCATTACCGTTCTACCCAGAAGTGTCTTTTCGCATTTAGAGGAGCTGGTATGGCTGTGAGAGAACAAGCTTTTTTTAAAATGACCCTGGCAACGTCATGAATTAAATTTGATATTAGAGAGTCCATAGATTCAGTTTGAATAATAAGAGATATTTTGGCGACTCAAATAAAACTGAATCATTGATTTAAATTGTTTGAATACTTTATCCTCAAGGCTACCTTTTTTTAACAGGGATTTGTCTTCCAATGCCATTACCGTTCTACCTAGAAGTGTCTTTTCGCATTTAGAGGAGCTGGAATGGCTATAAAAGAACAAGCTTTTTTTTTTTTTTAAAAGACACTGGCAATGTCATGAATTAAAGTTGTCGGAATGCTATTTCCTTTGATAATTATTATTGAGTAACATTTGCTCCAGAATTTTTTTTTCTTGACTGGGATTTGTCTTGCAACACCATTGCTCTTTTACCACCTCACAGAGTTTTTTCCAATTTGCAGAAGCTGACGGTGCTGTAAGGGATAGCAGACATTTTGACGACTTAGATAAAACTGAATCATCGATTTAAATTGTTTTTATACTTTATCTTCAAGGCTATTTTGATTAACAGGCATTTGCCTTCCAACGCCCGCATTACCGTTCTGCCTGAAGGTGTCTTTTCGCATGTAGAAGAGCCGAGAAAGCTGTAAGAGATACCAGCTTTTTTTAAGATGCTGGCAATTTCATGAATTCAGTTTGTTTGAATACCATCTCCACTGGTAATTTTTATCAATAAACAGTTCTTCTAGTAATTTTTTTTCTTAACTGGGATTTGTCTTACAACGCCATTGACTTTTTACCTGATAGAATTTTTTCGAATTTACAGGAGCTGACGTTGCTGTAAGGGATAAAAGAAATTATGTAAAACTTAATCATTGATTTCAATTGTTTGAATACTTTACTATCAAGGTTTCTTTTTTTTAACAGGTACTTGTTTTCTAACGCTATTACCTTTCTACCTGACAAAGTGTTTTTAAATTTATAGAAGCTAATAAAGCGATAAGGGATAGCGGACATTTTGAGATAACAGAAAATTCATGGATTCAATTTGTTTAAAAACTATTTTCTCTAGGATATTTTTTTCCTTGCCACGGGTTTGTCTCGTAACGCCATAACCTTTCTACCTGATAGAGTCCTGTAAGTCTTCTGATCGTCCTAGCATATATCTGACTGGTTCGTTTCGCATATATCTTATGTGATGAGTGAAATCGTCGTCCTGATTTCTTACTCCTCAAAGTGGTGGTTTGTCTTCACAAATGATAAAAACGCTCTATCTTTATCTAAAATACCACTCTACTGCATGACGCATTGAACCTTTATATTCGGGCAGCGAGCCCAAATTAAATCCTTTATCCGCGTTATACACAGAGGATATGTGGTAATCAGTCAGCAACACAATTTGGATAGAAACTGGCAATTTAATGATATCAATTTGTTTCGATATATTTTCTCGACCATTTTTTTTCAACGGGGATTTGTCCTCCAACGCCATTGCCTTTGTACCCAGCAAAGTGTTCAGTTTAAATTTACAGGAGCTGATACAGCTGTAAGAGACAGAAGACATTATGGAGACTTAAGTAAAATCATCGATTTAAATTGTTTTAATACTTTACCTTCATGGCTATTTTTATTAACAGGGATTTGTCTTCCAAGGTGTTTTTTCGCATTTAGAAGAGCTGAAAAAGCTGTAATGCAAGCCTTTTGTAAGATACTGGCAATTTCATGAGTGCAATTTATTTGAATGCTATTTCCTTTCACAATTTTTATTTAATAACATTTAATTTAGTATTTTTCTCTCAACTGGGATTTGTCTTCCCACACCATTGCCCTTCTACTCGTTGACAGAGTTATTTTCGAATTTACTGGACCAGACGGTGATGTAAGGGATAGCTATCCCTTACTATAGAAACAACGAACAGCAACTTTGAATCTATTTGAATCCTGCTCACCTCTTTTTTTTGTAGAGAATTCTCTCCGAACCTAATCGCCTCTTTGCCAAAACACGGTTTTTCTCGACAAGAGGCTGCACTGTCAGTAGGGATATGTTATAAGAACACCTAACTTTCTCAACTGTCCCTTTAAACGCTCTATTACCCTGTCCACTTAAAAGCACATCGGGTACATTGTCCTATTACTGCAGAAATCGGACTGGTGACCAATCAGCACGTTCGAGAATTATGTCATGGTTTTGATTAAACTTAGAGTTTTTAAAGTGTATGTACTGAACCATGAAAATCCCCCTATTCTTTAATTATCACTAATTTAAAAACTGTTTTGCTTCAAAGCACAGGATAATAATCGCTTGAAGTGTATTCCCTATATCGCGCCTTCTACAACAGGACTTAGTTACACTTGCTGTAAGTACACATCAAAAGTTAGATAGTCCCAAACGTTGGCACTTTTTGTCATTTTTTCGAAATCAGTTTTATGTTTGGTCGAGTTGCTTCTGCAGATAAACGCGGAGATTGCATAATGAAATTATAGCTGATAACAATACATTATTTGCATGCAACGGCATCTTAATAATTTAGGTTCCTTCGAGTGAAATACGGAGATCAAGCATCGCACTCTGTAGCCTTCTCATATTTATGCATTCACCATTGACCAATAGGAAACGAGACACTTTGTTGAGCACAGAATAAGAGTTTTCATCCTGTGGCTCTATAAAACGTTTAATCTTCTAACTATTTTTATTCCAGAACACTGCCTGATAATCCTATAGAGATAATTGAACCAGAGGCCTTTGGCCTTAATGCCCCTGGACTTAAAATGTAAGTTGTAAAATATGAATTTTATCCTAAAGGTTCTTACTGTAACTAGTCTTAAAACGGAAGGGGACAGATCAGTTTTGTCTTTGTCTGTTCTCCGCTGATTGATGTTTTGTTTGCTTGCTTATTTTCGTAGAAGGAGCTTTTTTCAGGAAAGAGTTTGCGTACACTTCTCACGGAAGGTTGTAAGGAATGTCCGAATGGTTCGTACGTTTCTTATGGCAAGAAACCTGGAAAATCACTACCAGATTGCAAGTCATGTCCTGACAGTCAGTCATAACTGACGATTGTACACTTTTAGATTCTATGACGGTCTCCAAGGGGTGATGGCTTTTACGGCTAACGGTTAAAACTTTGGTCGTTTCACGGCGAACGGCTACTATCATTCCATCGTTATCACCAGAAATTAACTTTTTTTACGACTATGGGTTAAAATAAGTCAGTTTTTACGTCTAACGGCTACATTTTTGGCCGTTTTACGGCTATCAGTTAGCCACATTAAGACCCTCTCCTATCATATGAATGTGAAAGCTACTTGCTAAATATTAAATGTCCGTGTGGTGTGGTCCAATAAAGACCAAAAAGAAGATGTAAAAGTCAATGTTGAAGATAGGATATGGGGGAAGGTGGAACGAGGCAAACAAGTCGAGCTTCAAAGAATGACCTAAAGGTCTGCATAACGTCTATAACCATTTGCTGTGCTCTTTTAAAATTCAATTCTTTACAGAGGCGTTCTTGAAACGAAAACGAAAACATAACACTAAAGCAATAATTTTACCTTTAATAGGAACTGAGACTGACTTTTTCGCTGGATACCGAGGTTTTCCATGCTTGCACGGTCATTATCGAACCCATTTGTTCGAGGAATGCCACAAATGTGGCAAAGGTAGACTTGTGTGCCAAGACGAATATGTCTCTTTGAAACCTGGTTATTGGTGGCAGTGGCGCGGAACGACTCTTACAAACTTCGTTACCAAGATTTTATCAAAAATCTCATAAAAGCTTTACCAGCACTAGATCAGGATTCCGTGAAATACCCCTTTGCACTTCCAATATCCACAATGAATATTGTGGCAGAAGGATACGAGGGGCCAGTTTTCGCCGTTTGCAGCTCTGGATACTACAAGCAATTCCACACCTGCAAAGAATGTCTATCGCAATCGTGGATCACGGGACAGTTGTCTCTTGTTGCGGCCATTTTGTTAATAATACTTACTCTTTTGGCATGGAAAAGGAAAGCAAAGCTTGCAAAGGACCGTGGTCTCAATCTCACGGACACGTTCTTATCCTAACTCAGGATCTTAATCGGGTTTTACCAAGTCATTTATGGCTTACTGGTGTCTTCTCTTTCATCAGTTGGCCAGATTCGTTACAAGTTGTTGCAAAAACAGTACTCAGGAATGCTGCAACTGAATTTACTTCAAATTGCACCTATTCACAGCTGCCTTTCTCCAGGACTGCATATGAATACATTTGGAGACTTGTTTGTGATCTTGTCATTGAATGCAACTATTATTTCCGCTGCAGGTGTAATTTACGGTATTCGTAAGAGAGTTATCTTGGAGGAAAAAAGCCTAGATGACGAAGAAAAACTAACCAAAATCTCAGAGATGAAGGAAGTCGTGTACAAAAATGTCTTTTTCGTCCTTTATGTGACTTACTTGATAACGTGTTCTGGCGCTTGCTTGCCGTCAACTCTGCAAGAACAAAAATGAAGAGTTGTGCAAAGAATATCTCAAAGTAGACTACAGCGTGGAATGCCGAGGTTCAACATATAAGGCTGCCTTCATAATATACGGCAGAGGGGGGGGGGGGGGGGGCAGGTAAAATTGAGGGGGATTGGAAAAAAATATATACAAGAAAAAAGGGGGATTTCAAATTTTTTTTACAATAAAGTGGGGGGATACCAAATTTTTGTTATCAAATAAGCTAGAAGAAATAACCAGGGCGTAGTAAAATTTCTTCATTTCATAACATAACATATGCTGACACAGTGGGACTTTTGCAGCACATGATGGTAATATGTTTATTTCAAAGTTCTGTAAACGGCCTATTGGTCTGCAGTAATTAAATTATGAGATTTGTCAAATTTAGCTACATTTAAAACACTTCTATTATTAAAAGCCTATTTAAAAGAAACAAAAATTTTTAGGCATATAAATATTGCTCTACTCCAGATTTTGTGGAATAAGAATCTTTGTTAACTCATCAATATTGAATAAAAAAAACAACTATAATTAATAGGAACTTTTCCTAAATATTTACTCTTGGCCGGAGTCCTCATTTTTCTCCACTTCTTAATTTTCATGGTCTGTGTCCTCACTTTCCTCCACTTCTTCATTTTCAGTTTCCAAATCTTTCTCAGTCATGAGTCTGGATAGTGGTTTTAAGCCTGTGTAGAGTGCAATCTTCATGACTTAAAGTTTATCCACAAAAGATACCCTTATCTCTAATAAAACAAAATTTTTCGTATTGTGGATGACTTCCTTCCAAGAGCCCAACTGAAAATAGAGTTTTCTGCAGGCACAGTTTGTCTCGAAGACCCAAATAGCATCAAAAAATTTTCCGAGAAATATATCTTGAAAAAGATCATATAAGATCTTACGTAAACCATCTTTTGTGTCTTCAAAGGGCCAAAGATATCCGAACAAATCAAACAAAACGGGATAAAGCCGAAGTAAAGAAAACATCATACGAAGATTATGACTGGATAGAGTTATCCTTATTTCGCGACGCTTTAAAGAAACTAACAGTTAAAGAAGTTGAAAAATATTTAACCTTTCATAAACTATCATTAAATAGTCTGAAGAATGACAAAATTACTCGGATAATGGCACATATCAACTTTTTAACTAACGGCTCCAACATGCATTCACAGTATAAGAGTGTTTCTCAGAATGACCACCAAGACGAAATAGAGAAAGGAGATGGTGAAGATGATGAAGAAGACAGTGAAGATGATGATAGTGATGACGAAATACTCGCTGTTTTTGGAAGTGACTCTGAAGATGAAGATTCTCATGAAGAAAGTGGTAAAGACGAGTCTGATGATATGAATGTGCATCAGGTATATCAAGGATCCGCCGTAACCTCTCGATCTGGAGACAGTGCAGCCCTAGTAGTAGATATCAAGACTTCCTTGCATAAGTACATTGATAAAAAATTAACCTTATAGTCACATTTTAAAGTTTTATGGTGTTGCTGTGGGTAGGGGGAGTGGAAATTTTTTAATATTCTTGCTTGGGGGGATTGCTAATTTTTTGAGGCCAGGGTGTTGAAAATTTTTTTGGTGATAAAAAATTCCACCTGCCCCCCCCCCCCCCCCGTCATACATTATGAATGCAACCTAACCACCTGCTGATTGTCGCATACATTTCCGCGGCGTACTTATTTACCCTACCTGATGCTTCATTCATTGTCCTTTGGAGGCATCGGCGAACAATAATATCAACCTCGGCAGACGGTGACGGTTCAGGCTTTGGCAAGGAACTTGTTCAAGGACTACGGTTTATTTTCGCAAACTACAAACCACAAACGTGGTACTGGGAGCTGTTTGAAATGTCTCGAAAAGTAATTTTAACATCTGGCCTTATTCTTGTGGGTCACGAAAGCAGGTCCTAAATTATTTGGTTTAGCGTGGGTCGTTGCTGGTATATACTGGTGTATACGGAATTTGTTTCTCCTGGAGGAAACCCATACAGGACCCATTCAAGAATAGATTTATGACGACTTCCCTTGCCGTTACAGTTGTCAACTTGGGTATCGGTGCTGTTACGAGGATCGAATTATTTTTACTGAATCTGTCACGCAATCCCAGACTTTTCTTGAATTATCTATAATCTGTAATATTCCAGAAACTTCTTTCATGTGACTCAGCAGTTTCCAAAAATAGTACAGCTTGTAATACGCTATAAATAGTAATAGAACATTCTAGATAACTAAAGTAAATGTATAAAAGTTGGCTTGTGAGAAGTACAAAAAGGATTTGCCCGAGGGCTTACCCTCGTGGCTCGCTGGCTGAACTTGTGGAAGCTGTGATGTGACAAGGCTATGACCTTTTGACCTTGCGATCTCCGGAGAGAAGAAAGAGATGAAAAAGACGATAGTCGAGAGAGGAAGAAGATAGAGAATACAGAGTTTACTATGGAGTCCTCCGGAAGAGTTTGTGTACAAGGAAAGAATGCGATAAATCAAGAAAACCAAGCGCTGTGGTCTTCAGTCGGCGGATGTTGAAATTGGAAGTTGATCAAGACGACGAACACTTAGACGGCATGAAGGATTGTAAGCCTGCTTTATGAGCTGCTTAACTTAATCTTTCACCTAAGTAAATTAGACAATGTAAAACTAATCAAATAGTAGTTAAAATGGGTAACTGCTTGTTGTTACATTTTGTTGCGTGCCATATATCGTACTCGGCAGTCTATTTTCATATATGCTTTGTTAGCGGACATTTGTTGGTCATTCGTGCACGTAACAGTGCTGTGAGCAAAGTTCCAGCAGAGAATTCGGACACAGTGGATGAACAAATGGATGCCTTGACAATGAAGATACTGATTCTTGGGGCAAATACTCTTGTAATTGGTCTTCTTCTCGGTAAATATAAATAAATGGTCTTGGAAAGATTTGGGCAAAATATTTTAATCAAACCGGATCAAAGTATTTCCGCACACATGGAATTATCATTATCTATCCTTCTGCATTTTGCTTGTCAGGAAAGGTGTTAGCTGTAGAGCGTTAAATTTAGGCTAAAGCTTGAAGTAAGCCTGGATTCGTTCTGATATCTTAAATACCTTCTCAAAATGTCAACTGCGACAGTCAGAAATAATTCGTGACTTTTATTCGTTTGGAATTTTGCGCTGAAATTGCACGACTGGTTACTACAATGCTTGACACACAACATAATTCATTTTTGCTGTTGGCTTAAATGATTTTGCCAGCAGAAGGTGAAGCGGAAAAAGGGAAAACGCCATTAAATGCATGCTCATTCAAAATGTTTCGCTCACACGAGGAGATTTAGAGAGGGATCATATGTGGACCCTAGTTTATGAGGAAGATCAACCTGTGTGGCGTAGAATACTCTAGTGAAATGCTGCTGAACTGAACAACCTTTACTGCCGAAAAAAATTGCTAAAAAATTCTTATAATTTAAATTTTATATATTTTACTATCAGTTCAATACTTGATGTACGTCTATCAGAGTGGCGCATGAACCCTCAGTGGTCCTACTCGTGCTGTCTGGCATTGATTCTTCCTCTAAATGATTTGCAGGGCGAAATTCGCGGTATGGTTGGAAAGAACATGCTTAAAACACAGGTTCAGACAGGTATGATGGGAAAACCTTCCATTACCGCCTGCGCAAAGGACAGTGGAGCAATGAGTTTCAGTCTATCTCAAGGAGACGTTGGTAGAGGTGATTCAAATACGACACTGGAATCCCTTGAGCCCCGGGGGGTGCTCGATATATTCCTGGGTGGGGAGGTGCGGCGCGGCTCCTCATACCATGACCCTGTTTAAGACAAAAATCTCTAAAAACATACCCTGGCTGGCCGCACGTCCCCATTAAGCCCTTAGAAGGGAGTACCGCCCCAGGCCTTGAGCTAAACTTGAAGCAAACCAAACACCGGCAGTGCCGCCTAAAAGTAGAGTGTGATCTTGGGACACAGACAAAGGTCACAATGCCATCATACTTTACTACCAATGGGTCACTAGGGCCAACAGATATCTCAGTGAGGACACTGAACATTAAAGATTTTTACTAAAACTGATAGTTTACAAAACGAAACCAGTTTTGGCGGTAGAATTGAATGGAACGTATAACAAAATAATGAAGGGCGTAGCTGGGAGGAGGTGGTTATGGGTTCCCCTTTGACCTCCCCTTCGTAAGCTTTTTTTGGAGCAAACAACCGACAATATTCCTTATTATTACACGACTCGGGCAGTCAGAGGGCCAATAACTAAAATTAACCAATCAAAATGCTCTATTGCCGGTCCAATATTCTCTAAGTATTGGACCGGGCACTGTCCCGAATGGTCCCGAATGATACCGCACTTGTGTCCCTTTGGACTTCAGTCGTATAATAAATCTCTTATTAACCAAGCTTGCTCGGGACTGTACTGGAAGAATATCGGCCCTCGGTCCGTACTGTCAAGATCTCGGGCCGATATTCTCCCAGTGCGGCCGTCGCGCTTGGTTAATAAGATATATATATAGTTAGAATTAGAAGTAATATAGTTCAGGTGGCAAAAACTGGTGAGCACTCTCCGTTTGACACAATGTGACCCCTTCCCCCTTTTCTCATTTGATCATCTGAATTTGTTTGTGGTCATGAAAACCTTTTTCTGGTCACTCAAATGGCGATCTATCTCTGTTTGTATAAACGACTGTAAAGAGCCCATGCATATGGGTCTGGGTCATTGGGTTCCGCCGAAGGTTTGAGGCACGCGCTGGAACCTAATTTCGGGCACGAAAGCGAGGTTGGGGCGGAATCACGGAAGGAAACTTGAATGTAGATTCCGAAGCGCAAAACAACCACATAATCTATATTGTGAACTAAGAAATAATTATTCTCCTCGTTACTGAGTTGGTGAAGTACTGCACTGTGTTCTTGCTGTGGCGCTCTGTATTTAGGGACTCAGATTAGTCAAATCTCTCATATTTTCGTTTTTCTGAAGAGGTAAAATTAACAAGAAGCAGGAAGAGCCGACGGCAAATTTCGGAATCTAACCGATCACTTTATTTCAGCAAAAAAGGCCTGAAAAGAGGGCTCTGACAAAATCTACGTAGTCCCAGGTGCTTTCCCCAAAACAGACCGCTGCGAAAGAGAATTAGGTGGATCTCTGTGAAAACAGACTCACAAAGAGAACTCATTCTGACAACACTCAGGCGAGATATTCAATGTGAAAGTTTATTTAGGATGAGTCAGCCAGCCTTCTAGTATACGCGTCCTACTACAATCTACAATGTGCTGCAAGTATTCACTGAAACTGAAGGGTTATACAAAAATAGCCTGTGCTACGCCAGATACGAAAAACCACTAAAAAAACCACTCTTTAGAAGTGGCCAAAAACTACGTGGAAACGTATTCTTCATCTAACGCAGCAGCACTATACCCCGAGGAAAGGGTAATTAAAATAAACTTAGTTACACTACTGATCACACAGAAAATTCAATGAAAGCAGTGATATTTTTACAGAGAGTTGTAAAACAAAATTACATTAAATAAGAAAAAAGAAAGTGGTCAAACCTAAGACTGACCGACCGAGAATGACTTAATTTTCCCGCGAAACGCTTAAATAATCCGAAACTACCGTGATGCCACGCGAACCTCTTCAACGTGTCGTCAGGATATTAATTTCTGACTAATTCGTTCCCATGTCACTCAAACGTCTAAGCGATCGGCTGACAAGAATGAAGAATTTCCCTAAAAGAAAGGAAGGTTACAATTTAACGATATAACGAACACTAGTTTATTCCAGAGATGCAAGGTGAAATTAAAATGGTTTTACTTGTAATGCTTTTAAACCAAGGAAAAATTTGAACCAAAACAAATACAGTGAGCCCAAAGGGCCAAGTAGATATCCTTTAATGAGGGCCGAGATAAATGGACTTCCAGTACCTCAAATTATGTATCCACAGCTTGTCTTTTGATCTCAGTGATCATAAGAAAATATTTACCTTTGAAACCAAACTCATAAAGGTCATAGTTTTAAGTTTCACTGCCCTTGCTAGGCCCAGTAATGTTGCAAAGTACTCACAGTGAATTTCAATAACTCATTTCCTTTTAAATTCTGTCACAAAGGTACAGTAGTGATTTCACCTTCTAACTAGCAGAGTAATCTCAAAATTATCTTCCCCCAGCCTTTGCTTTTTATGAATATTTTGCTATTTTGTTTACAAATGTCAGACGATGTCAAGAAATTAGTTAACTTTTTTTCGGTGGACGAATTCTCATTCTCTCTCTTATTTAATTTGGTTTTTTAGGGAATAAATTCTCCAAGGTTGTGTATACTATAATTCAAGTGATCACAGCGGATTACGAGTGCAAACGACACGAACCCAAGCCCACCATTCTCCATGTTGGGAATTGAGCCCTCCGACAGAGGGGTTCATGGTCAGCTGAAATCAAGATAGCGGACTTGACGCACGAAGAGTGCGAGCTGCACACAAATTACGTTTTATTTTTTGCATAATTTTTAATTACTTATTATCAAATTTTATGTTTGTTTTTTAAGTTTTTGAAATTCCGCTGTGTTTCCGGCATGTTCCAGCATGTTTCGGTGCTCCAGTGTTCCAGTGTTCCGGTGTTCCAAATTTTAGCACATATCGAATGTTGCGACTTGCAAGTCAATTTCGCGCGCTCCTGACGCTTAAGTCCAACAGCCTTGCTTTTAATTCTATGCCAAAATTTATTACCTGACGAGAGAATTCCGAGTTACGTTGCACGCGGAAACTGATATCGCACGAATCGCGAAGAGATGAGTGCGATATCGGTTTTCAAGTGCAATAAAAGTGTTTGTTTTATCCCGAGCGCGAAACAAGAGGTGCGAAACAATATCACTTATAATTACCCTCGTTTTCAACTCGCAGCTCCATGCTGAATACCTCGCTTCGTTTAGCAATCAGAACGGGAGATTTTATCCAGTTATGCGGTTCTACTCTGAGTAACATGTCTCGCTTGAGTACCCATTCAAATATAGATAACTATCATTGTTATGCTTAAATTGGATAGAAGGCCAATTCTAATGATTTTTTATTTTTATTACAAACTGTTGCGAACGGTTAGATTTTTATTTTACACTCCCTAAAGATACCAAAGTAATAAAATACGAGACAAATGTGTCAAACATGAGAATTTTGAATCGTTCGATACTTCTGAAATGCTCAATAACTTTCCACACCGACATAAGACTTACCCTTAATTTTTTTTTTTTTTTTTTTTTTTCAGATTCATTTGCTGGTGCATGGAAGACTAAAAAATTACAGAGAAAATGAAATATTTCTGAAGGAGCGCTTCAAGACTACTTTCAAAATTTCGTCGAAATGCCAAATAAAAATGAGTGATGGGCAGCCACCTGGAAAGTGTAGTTACAGTCTAAGATCACCAGTAAATATATCTTATTATTAAAAACTGGATCATTGGATAATGCAATTCAAGACTTTTTATTGGCTTAGCCATTATGGTATATGAGCCAATATACCTTAATCTACAAATATGGTAAGCGTACGCGTCAGCTTAAAATCAAAAGGGAGCTACAAAATTCGGTTTCTTCTTACAAAATAATAATTTCTTGGGGGCGTTTCTAATAAAACAATTATTCCACTCGCGCTTGTTGGATATGAGATGATTATAGCCAACTCCAATTCTTCGCTTGCGCGGTAACCGGTACTCTACAATAGACGAGTACAAATAGCACGTGATATTTAAACTCGTCTATGGCGTTATTTGCACTCGTCCAAGTGTAGTTGGATAATAACACTGTTTATGCAAATAACTGAAGTATCGACTATCCAGTGATTCCGGTAACAACTGCATCTGGGGGTAATAGCAGTTAAGTTTACCCGGTAAATTGTCTTGTTTCATAAGCTATCAAAGTTATCTCTATTTCGACGCTTAGTAATTTCAATTCTTGGGAGGAAATGTTATCAATACACATGCAAATTCATCAAATTATGCATGAGTTATTAGAGGGCATTGTTTTGGGGTTCTTATTAAAACAATGTTGTACTTCGTTGTCCGATTATTCGCTTTTTGTTTTACTTTCTCAGTGTTAGTTACCACGAGTAAAGAAGGAATCTGCCTAAACATGCTGGAAAATATCAGTTCAGAGTCAAAATACATCCTGCCACAGCGCATTTTTGCGAAGAAACGGTGATATAACACTCCAAAAGCAGTATCAATAAATATTTGTTATGAAAACATACCAGTTTTGACATTTGTAGACGACGGTAGTGTATCGACAATCTAGCATTGAATAGGGGTGAGTGAAGAAAGCTTTCTTTCTCCGAAGAACCCATGAACGTTTCTAAATAACATCTTCTTGAGTTCCAAAATTCTATCCTCCAATATTAGGACAAGGGTCTGTACTGCAAGCTTGTGTTTCCTCAAAAGGTCCTTCGCAATCTTTACCTCCTCTCGCTGGGGCTGGCTGTGAACAAGTACGATTTCTGGCTTGGACGCCAGAGCCGCAAGTCTTTGTACAAATTCCGAACTCAGACCATTCCGTGAATCCACCATCAATAGGGCAGGGTGCAGTGTTGCATACTTCAACCTCATCCACTGGACCCTCACAGTTCTTTCCGCCATGTGCCGGCGGTGGATTCGAACACGTTCGCGTTCGTCTCTTGACACCCGATCCGCATGTTTTATCGCAGTCGCCAAAATTTCCCCAATCGGTAAACCCACCGTCGACAGGACATGGTTTCACGTTACAGGGCTCACTTTCTTCGTTCACGCCTTCGCAAGGAGCTCCATCATACTGCGGACTTGGATTTGTACAAGACCTCGTCCGTTTCCGAACACCATCACTTCCACATGCTGCAGAACATTCGCCAAATTCGCTCCAATTTGTGTAACCTCCATCTATGGGACATTCCTTAATCTTGCAACTTTCTTCTTCCTTTGGTTGCCCAAGGCTTTGTTTAAGACACGTCTGGCCGAATCTTCCGGGGACAGGATTCGCACAATCTCTAGTTCTAAAGCGAATTCCGTCGCCGCAATCACTGGAGCAAAAGCTCCAGTCCGACCAAGGCGTATATCCTCCGTTTAATGTCGCTCTTTTTGCGATAAAAAACAACGGAATAGCTGCGCCACAGAATAAAACTACAAATAGAGGTAGCCTCGAACGACCGAAAACCATGTCTTCATAGAGCAATAAATGATAAAATCTCCCGGTTACTTGAACGCTACTTCACCGAGATTTTTTTTCATAGGACTCGGTCGGTCGTTACGCATTCGAAATATGAGTCTTCAGGATCTTTAGCCAGCGGTTGATCGCGATGTAGTTTCCCAACGTATGTAGGTAGCAAGAAATCTAAGAGCGAGCAGTTCCGTCCGATCACTGTCAGTCGCCTCAACTTCTTATCTTTCAGGTAACTTCTTTGCTTTTTAGTGAGGTGCTTTCATACTAGTGATAAGTACGGAAAATTGATCTGGTTTGGGCCAGAATTACGTAAAGTTCTTTGGGTCGTATCATAATGCTGATCTCCGAGTCTATAACGGATTCCGGTAAGTGTATAAGCTTGGAAGATCTTGGAAGAACTCCCATCATTTAAGATAAAATGAAAAAAACTGCGCAGGCGAACCAAAAAGAGAATTCAATTATCACTGAGGATGAGATGGCCAAAAGTCATGAGTTTTTATTTACGATCATTATCAACAGCAGATGAGACTAAAAGAATTGACAAAATTTTGCTCTTTGTCGAGCGCAGTGTCAATGAGAGAAAAGCATAAGCATTTGAAATGAAAGTCTAAATTGCATCACCATTCTAGACCCGACTAGCAATCAGCATAGACAAAAGTGATCAAATGTTCATGGTATCGCTTTGAAAAAATTGAAACTGGGACACTCAACATTCAAAGAACCCCCTCTAACCCACCCACCCCCTCCCCCCACCCCCTCAGTGCTGAATCAATTCCTACTGCACTCATTTCTATTCAACAGTTGATGACAATGTCAGAGAAAAATAAAATGCGGGAAACAGACAACTAATTACTCTAACTACTACATCAATTGCAACAATCATCTAAGCCGATGATTATGAAGCAAACTCCACCTTCTCTCTCTTGCTCGCTTTCGACTAAAAGAAAATGTAAGGATCTCCTCTTTCTCTCTTTTTTTTTTTTTTTCAAATGAATCAAGATGCAATGTGCTTGAGAATCAATTTTCACTTTGAATCAAGTTTTATCAGAAAGTTAGGCTTGAGACTCAGTTCTGTCATTCTTTTAAGATGCTGCTGGTTATAACATCCCAGGAGAACTTGGCTATTGCCACATCCCTCAGCTTAGCGGACACCTCACATCGCTTGCTGTGATCCCGGAAACCATTTGGATACATGAACTTAAGAGCTTTCTCTACTTTGTTTGGCAACTGCTCCACCAGAAACGCACCATCTGCTACACCTTGAGCGCCACCAGGACGTACCTCCAAGCGCATCAGGTCTCCTAACTCAGGATCCACTTCTCTGACAGCACCTATGACATCTGAGATTCCCGTATGATCATGACAGAGGGGGAGTACCCCAGCAGCCATAGCTTCGACTGAAACCATTCCAAAGGCTTCCAGGGCTTTGGATGCCATTACACTGAGACTACACAGAGGAAGGACTTCCTTCAACTGGCCATGTTCTAGGAGACCTGTCATTGTGACCCTTCCCGATGGAATCTGGCGGAAGAATTTCTCAGGTTCCTGAGGGAGATCCACAAAGTTTCCTGCTTCAGCATATGCTTTGAAGGCTTCAATGCTTCCCTGAACCATCGCCTCCAGCATTCCCTCCAAATTCTCGCGGTTGCCTCCATACCCGATCAACAACAGTCTGGCCCTGGGAATCCGTTCAACAATAGTCGCAAAAGCCATTAATAATTCCCCGACTCCTTTGGTTTCTTGAAACTTGCCAAAGAAGCAGATAAGTGGCTCGTCTTCTTCTAGAGGAATCCAGCGTTCACAGAGATCTGCGTCAGCTGCTCGCAGGTCATAGGACTCGGAAACGCTTTCTAATGACTTCTGTAACTCTTTCGCTGAGTGACCCGGAAGTTTGACTTTGTCTGCTCTTCTCCCTCCAGGCTTTCGCTTGATAAAATCCTTCACACTTGCTATAAACGCCTTTTGCCTCTCGATTCTAGACCCACCTAGCTGGAAAACGTCAGGGTCCATACCTGGAGGAATTATGACGATCTTTTCGAGCAGACCCATCTCTTCTTTCTCCACTTCAAATATTTCTTGAACAAAGCTCGCCATGTACTTCGCCCCGACAATGAGTTTGCGACAACTCCTTATCCCTTCCAGAGCGTAGCTTCTCAGCTCTTGGCGGTTTTTCACGGAGAATATCAGAGAGCTTCCGTGTATTTTAACATCGTAGGGAATTCCAGTGCCTTCCGTGGCTCGTTTCGTTATTACCGGACTCAAGATCGCATGATTCGCCAGTATTCGATCGACACCTTGAGCGATCACCTTCTTCAAGCCGTCTGCCGTTCCTTTAATATTCGCTTCGATCTCCTCCAAAGAGCAGTTCACCATCGTCTTCACCTCGTACCCCTCGTAGAGATCGTACCAATAGACAAGAAGCAGCCCATTAATGTCCGGCACCACGACTCGAATATTGCCAGCTGAGGGGGCGGAGAGCGGAATGGCGTCGTTGCCGACAATGAATTCGTCGACAAAATCCAAGCGATCAGCATGAGGATCTTGGCAGAGTATTGTCACCGCATGACCCTGTCGCTTCCACGATTTGGCAATGTTAGCAGTGTAGACGTTGGATCCTGAACCACCGAGCAAATAACCGTGTACCAAAACTAAATGCATTTTTCGCTTTCAATATTCTAAAGCGGAAAAGTTACTGAATTCGTCTGCTATTGCGTTACTTTACCAAAAGACGCCGACAAATCTGATATTTCCGTGCATATTTCTGAGAAAAGTCACAAAATTGCACAATGTTTTCTTTAAATAGCATGGGTGATGAAGCAACAAATCTAAATTTTTAAACCCAAGGGATCTCGCTGAAGTCAGCATAAATTTATCGAGCCACGTCATTCGTTCCCATGCATTGTTTTTGCGTCGAATAGTACTTTTGCAGTGAACTTGACGGAACCAAAGATAATAGACGAATAGATAAATAGATGGAAAATTAGAAAGAAATGGTAAAGTAAGATGAAACGAAGATGGTAAAATATGGAGAAGATCATCACCCATTTTAAAAGTTAAACGTCATTTTAAATATGCATTTTATCCGGATGAAATACATATTTTACTATGCTCAATAAACGACAAACAACTGCTTCATCGCATAATTTGAGCACACAAAGATTTTCTATTACAGCTTCTAAGCGGAGCTGATTTTTGCCACAAGTTAACAGTTTTTCATGAGACCCTTTCATTACTATTTTAGCTAAAATTGACAGTCGTATTAAACTTGTTATTTTGGTTGTGGATATTCGATAGCCTCCGGCACGATCCGGAAATATAGTTTTGCGCATTCAGTTCAGTACGGCGTGACAAGCATTTTTATGTTCGCGATTTAACGAGATTTTGTTTACACGTTTGGCGGGAGCAATTTTTTTTTTCAGCGGTTAGATATGAGCGGATTCTTCACCGGGAACTAGTTTTTAAGACTTTCTGTTCAAGCAAATAAAGGCTGAAAGTTTCTAAAAAAACTGTAGTGCTGCGTCGGTGGGGGTAGTAACAGGATACAGTTTTGTTATATCACCTAAGTTGAAATTGTAAATTGGCCACCGTAACGAATAAAAAAGCTGACGTTTCGAGCGTTAGCCCTTCGTCAGAGCGCTCTGACGAAGGGCTAACGCTCGAAACGTCAGCTTTTTTATTCGTTACGGTGGCCAATTTACAATTTTAACTTAGTTGATAGAACCAAATTTCTGTTCAAGTAGCCTAGCATTCACATGAAAAGGAAACAAAATCTTCTCAACTTAGTCATTTCATTGATTGCTCATGAATATCATTAGGGTCCTCGTGCGACCAGGGAAATGTTCTTGACTTTTACCGCCTGTCGTTGATTTTCGGAGGACAGCTAGGCCTAGTTTATACGTCGCCCTACAGTCGAATTTAATTCAGACGAATTTAATTCAAGGTCCCACAAGCAATTAAATTCGACGATAGCGCGACCTCTAAAACGAATTAAATTCGTCTGGTTAATTAAATTCGTCCTAGACGTTTATCCGTCTTGATAAGACGGATAAAAAATCGATAACGCGTCTTCAGTTTTAACGTCGCACTAGCGTCGCGTCAAATGAAATGCATACAGCTTCTTAATTTATTTTGGCGAGCCCACAGCGACCCGTGGCGAGCCCGCAGCGACCCGGGGCGAGCCCACAGCGACCCGGGGCGAGCTTTTCGAGTGACACCTCTGACCAGAGACACTGCATTTGGGAAGAGAATTAAATTCGACCGTATTGACTTCGACGCATAAAACTACGCCACGATTTATGTGGACGGAACGATGAATTTAATGGCATTAAATTCGTTTGAGTTAAATTCGACTGTAGCGCGACGTATAAACTAGGCCTAAAAGAAATGTACAAAGTGTTACAACGCGCGAGCTGAGGTATTGTTCTGTCCATTAGATCTTTTGTTTTGCCACATTCTCACTGTCGTTGCTGTCGCAATTTGCCTTTTTTTTTTGCGGTTCCTATTTAGATTGTAAAGGAGGGTGGTGAGTTTTTGGCTTTTATTCTTGAAACGTTCCCCACGAAATCTAGAAAGTGATTTGAAAATGTGTAAAGACCTCACTAACTTTAAGAAAACTTTAAAATCAAAGATGTTGAACGAGTTTCTTACAACAAAATAGTTTTAACATGTAGTTTTACATTTTTTACTATACAAGTATCTCTTTTATTCTTATTGTATTGTACCGTTCACTGAAAAACCCCTTTAGGGAGCGTTCAATAAACTTATTAATATTACTATTATTAAGTTAAAACTGTTAGATTAACATGCTACGCGACAGCATATCATTCGCCTTAGATGTTATAAGGGGGGAAGTAAAAAAAACTGGAGATCTGCCGTTTACAAGCATTGGGTTTATACAACTTCGTACTATTCTAGTCTTCTCGGATAGGGACGAATAAATGGAGGTCCCGTCTCCTGCAGGGTTGGGGTAGGAGACGTTAATTTCCCACACACGAGACTACTGTGTGATGGATGTCCTCTCCTGGGGTGGGATGGTGGGTTTGTATAGTTGTGAAGGCCGTAAGTTGGATAACTCATTGGGTTAATTACGTCACCTTTGTTAAATAAAGAATATTGTATTGTATTGTATTCTACAAAATCATCAGTAAACTGCCCAGGTTCTGGGACAGCTGAATCAGCAGAGAGCCAAAAACTAACCTCCTTCTGAGAATATCACTCAAGTCATGTGAAAATCAAAAGAGCTGGACGATGAAGGCGTGAAAATCACTTTTTGAATGTATCTTGCAGGAGACAACACCTCACAACACAACAAAAAACCTCAAAGTCTCTGCCACCTCTTCTTTCCTTTGGGAAACAGTGCCGGATCCAGGCCTTGAGCTAAAGAGGGGAAGGAAGGAACGTTTTTGTTTGTCTGTGTTCACCTACCGGCTTTTCTGCCCTCTGCGTTTATTTTTTTTTACCCAAAATAAGGGGGGAGCCCGACCCCCCGTGCCCCTCCCCTAGATCCGCCATTGGGAAAGAACCTCGCCGTCTCGAATGCTTTGCATGTAATATTCGATCACCACTCGCATCAAGGTGTCAAGGGACTTATCTATGATAAGCAGATATTACTTCCAAGTCAAACATAGTTTGTCTGACCTAACTTGGTAAAATACAAGGATTTTCTCCTGCATTAAAAATCCTTTGTCATATATTTGAATTTATAGAGACAAAGCGTGTGCGGATATCGTATCGGTTGTACTATAAGTCTGAGAACTTTGTCAAGCATGTACATCGAAAAACACTTCGCCACCATAGTTACTTAGCTATAATTGAACGAATAAAGGGGGTGAGTTTCTAAAGAAACTGAAGTGTTGTGTCGGTAGGGGTAACAAGGTAACTTGGTCTTATCAACTAATTTGAAATTGTAAATTGGCCACTGTAAAGAGTTAAAAACCTGACGTTTCGAAGCGTTCGCCCTTCGTCAGAGCTTCGCTCATATTATTTGCTAATCGGTTCTTGAGTTTTCCGACTCTCTCTATATAAGCCCAGTGTCAAAAATAATCCAACCTATATAAGGTTCTCAGTGAATGCGTGTTGACGAACGAAAATCTCCGTCAGTGATGACAGCCGAGCTTTGTTTGGTTTGCCACTTTTTCTCCTCTCTTCCCAAGCAAGCGCATGGGACGAGCCAAAAACTTCTTGTTTCGAATTTTCACAGGATGGGACACACTCAAGGTACGTTTTACCACAAGCGATAGCTCAGTGCCCTACAGATCTCTTCTGCTGCTTCTCGCGGCAGTCTTTAAATAGTGAAATAAATGTTCGCTCAATTTTATATTATTTTATATAGTCATGTGTACCCCGCAGGACCAGCTAATGGTGATTGAGGTCTCACTGACTAAACCTTACTTCTTTTTAACCGCGTCCTTCCCGAAAGATAAGAACCCCTTTCATATATTCGATAGTAAAAAGTGTTACTACGGCATAGCAAAAGATCTTTTTATTTTAGTTATTATATGCACGATCTCTGAAAAAAGATTCACGTTAAGTTCAATATTTTCCGTCTTGGTCTTCACTAATCAACCGTTCTTAACTATCTGCATTACTTTGTAGTTTTTTGCTTTCTATTTACTGTTTTTCTTCCTTGGCAAACTATTTCATGACTTTTTCTCTCTAATTTCATGTGGGTGTTTTCCGGCTTCGAAATTTTTCGATCAGACAATTTAAATGACTCTCATAGCAGTTTTTTCACTATTGTTTTTATACATCGGTTTTTAAAAACCCGACTCTCTTTGTCAAGGTACGGTATAAATCAATTAAAGGTAGTTTCTACGCTTCAGTCTCTTGCAATAATAAATCATTCAGTTCAGGGATCGAAAGTTTACAAGTAGCCTTTATTTTCTATAGAAAGATGCTTTTTCGTCTAGCCATGAGCTTGGGACAAAGAAAAAAATTGACTCTATGAGGAAACGAAGCCGTCAGACGTTCGATCCTCTACCACTGGGCCGCTGAGAAACCGTCTACATACATACATCATACATACATCATATCGAAAGTGGAAGCATAGATGGTTCCAACTTTCCCATAAGCCCGCTCGGTTGCCGAATCCCCTGGGAGATTGTGAATACATACATACATCACCTTTATTTCACCTCAGATTTACAAGAGTAGCTGTATAGCTAATTTCTCCGAGAAAGAGAAAAAGAAGAAATTAAGTAAACAAATAAGTAAATAAAATGTATAAAAACAAATAGAATCGTATATTATATACAGTACTTTACAATACGATGAGCAAAGCCCATTACGAAGTTCATATATGACACGCGTCCCGCATACTGCTAGGATCCGCGGTAATGTCGATAACGTCATGTTTTGTGAAGAATGAGGAAGATGGTAAGTTTTTTTTAACTCGGTAAAGTTAATCTTCTCACTACCGGCTGTGCACTAGTAATACTTATTAGAAAACCGTACTCACCTTCGATAGGCGGTTGCAAATACCTATATATAGAAACAATCTACTGGCAAACTCTACTCAGCCTAGAACATGAGCGAATTCGACAAAACCACCTACTGCTAATGGGTTTTATTTGGACTTTGTACCCTTCTAGAAATGAATTATATGACCGAAAAAGTACATTGAACTGGGACTATAGTCAGTTTAACACGACCGCCTCAAAAGGTACAAACATGATCGACTGGTCTGTTTTCTAATGATATAACATAGACAAGATTTTTTCTTTCAAAAGTTTCTTTTTCTTTTGGCTCGTAAATGTTTTATCGTTTTTATCCGTTTGGACGAAAATCTGGGCATGCGCCACGACAACAGAGTCATCAAATATTCTTCTGCCAATTCCTATATAACGGCCTTCACAAATAAATTTTATAAACTTTTGAATTAAATATTTGCAACTGTTCTTTTTCTTCGTTCGTTTTTGAACAAGCACCGAATAGAAAAGAAAAATGTTCCTCCGACCAATGAACGAGGGAAAAAAAACTTTCATGTAAGAATTTTCTGAATTGATTCGAAATGTGAAAGATTGCTTTCCCAAAACCAAAATTGAATAAAAACTCACAACTGTGATTATTGAGCTCTGTTGGACCAATGTTGAAGTTTCCAGTGACCATAGGTTCTATTAATACACTAAAAACTTCCAAAAATAAGCGTCCTGTGACGTCAGCTGCTCGGGTCGGGCTATTTTTTCTCTAAAGAGCTAGACAGACCCAGGGTACAACTGCTTTCCAAAGTCTTCGAAATGTGCACGTTGAGATAGAATACGGATGTACTTCAAAGCCTTTCTAGGAATTTTGAACAATAGCCATTGATGTGGGCGTTTGTTTCTAGTGAAAACCAACTTCCCCGTAAAAGATTTTCTCAGAAAAAAGGTGTCAAATATTTACTGTTGAATACCTCCAACAAGCATACCCCCGATACCCCCTCTAGGGCCTTTACGCCTGGCCAGCTATGCGAAAGCTAACATTGGACTTTAGCAACTGTCTATCACGCCATGAAGAGTTAATTCTTGGAAAGCAGATTAATTGAATGATACGTGATTATCACATTTCAATATTTCTCCGAAAACTCGACTTTTACTCATTCAACTTTAGGTAATTTACAACTGAAAAAGCACTATACCTCCCCCCCTGAAGCCATGCCCCAATTCGAGATTTGCTCACCATTTCAAGCAGATTTCTTGACTAAGATACAAAACGACCCAAAGAGAACAAAGGTGATTTGCTCTCATCGACGCCAAGCCTATGAACTATCCCACAATTTGAGGCTGAAGTTGAAATATAAGGGGTCCCAGTCATGGGACTGTCATCAGTTTAACTCCAACTATTTCTGATCCTCCCCTCCCTCCCAATTTCTATGACGAATGAGCAAGAAGGAATTTGATTGGTTCGCTTCAGTTTTAGCTCGATCGAAATGAACATCCCGAGGGACGCCTTACATATTGTGGGTTTCTCGGAAACAGCTGTTCTCGGAATGAAAATGTAGTGTAAACATGTATTTGGGCTTCGAACGATGATCGTTAGTGTTAAAGTTCCTACAACGTTGAGACATGAAATGCTGACGATCTCTGAGAATGGGTGTTAATGGCGGTCCAGAAGTTTGGAGAAGAGTCAGGGAAGCTTGTGGAAGAAGAAGTTGGCCATGGTCTCGTTCAACTTCCCTTCGAGAAGGAAAAGGAACTGTAATTTTCGCGTCGAGTCACGAGGATTTGACTTTTGTGTACCGTCCAAACTTGAGCGTCAGGGTGAGTTAAGCTTTCGATTCACGTAAGATGAACGCAAGGATTTCTATGTTTCGGTCTAAAGTTCATATAAACACTACAACACTGCCTATGTTCTTCCAGCACTCGTGACACGATCGTCAGAAGAGCTACTGTATTTACGTACGATCACGTACGGAGTTGCTTCAAGTTAACATGCTTTGCTTCGAGGTTATTCCGGAGAACTGAATGGCGTGTTAACCACTAAACGCTATAGTCGTTTTCTGTTTGGAAGGCTTTCATTGAAAAAAAAACTGTACCCAACTCCTTAATAATTAAACTCCAATTTGCATCGATATATATTCCTCCAAGTTTACCGCGTCGACTTTGCGGTTTTTAAGGTATATTTCGCCGAGTTTAAAAGAATCTTTGTAATTTGTGGGTTATCTTTGCATTTAAATAGTTTTTAGTGATTTATTTTAATAAGAATTGTCTCTGTTCCCATGAATCCTCGATCTTTTACTTGCCAAAACCTTTTGACAACTGATAAGGGATCGATAGTATATTTATCGTTAAAAACAGACTGATTTGCCTCAGTTATGATTGGAATTATTACATAAACGTATTTAGATTGTTCAGGTTTTTAAGGAAAAGTAACTGCTACTGGAATTCTTCCACAAAGCAGAACATAGCTTAATACGACACCTGTTACTTAAGATAAAATATAATGTAGAGAGTCATTTTTGAGTCTTTAATATTTTGGCAATAAACTAAGTGGTAATTTTTGTTAGGTTCATAACCTAATATGCATGTATTTTTTGCATCAAATGTGAAAGGAATTACTTCTGAGAACAACAATTCTCGGAAAATCTTTTGTTTGTGCAATAAACTTGAGAGTGACATCTGTTTCATTATTTAATGCTTTAGTAAAAGATGTCACTGTTGTCCTATAGAATAGAATGTTATGCTCTGATGTGTTTTGTTGTTCACATATATCTGTAGCAAGCTGAAAAAACTGTAAGCCTTCCACTGAAACCTGCTGTTCAGCCATAGCTACATTTTCCTGCTTGTTATCACAATTTTCAATCTGTTAACAATCAATGACTTAGGTCAAAAGCACTTAATGTGTTAACGGCTTTGATAGCAAATAATTATGGTAATTAGTTCCAAGAAAGATAAATGTTTACCAAGGTGGCTTTATTTTGATTCCTAGAAATGTGTTGCTATTGATGTAGACTTCTAACCAATGGTTTTCCTCTGAGACCAATTAGAAATCAGGTAAAACCTGAAAGGTGGCATCTGAGTTTTTATGCCTGGTATAAAATTTCTGATCCCTGATATCAAAATACAACTTCTCCTTTTTTCACTCTCTACTTTTCTCAAAGAAGAATTGGGAGAAATTGATCGATGTAGAGAGAACTTATCTTGTGGTCTGGGTGGTTGAGTAATCATTGGAGTCTGTTGTCCGTCACTTAGAGGGTTGAAGAAGCTAGAGGGGGTACTCATTTAATGAGCATCTGGGTGTCACCTGTGTTTCTGAGAAAACCCTTTAGGAATTGGTATTATGCAATGGGATTCCTAGAATTTATGATCCACAAGGTTTGGACTAGCGGGCACCGGTGGACTGATATTTAGTTGCATCATGGGATTGCAGTTGTATTTATTTGTCCCACATGCTTTATCTGTCATGAATTCTAAGTGACAGGTTTGAAATTTGTTCTTTTTGATGATGTTTTGGAAAGGGGATAAAGCAATATAAAGGAAGTAAGGACTTCTTGAAACTGATAAATGTATAATACACAAAACAAAGCCATTGAGCATCGATTCCAGTTTAAATATGGGGTACAGCAGGGACCTCTGACAGCAATTAAATCTTCCAAATCTTAACATTACTCTCAAACCTCTCATTTTATGTATTGACCTCTCTACAATGGATAAGTTCTTAAGTCCAAAAAACTTTAACATCATTCTTTCTCTAAAAGCAACCTGTATTATCACAGATGGGCTTGTGGCAGTCACTTACAGTCATAAGAAACAAAGGATTCTGGTTAATAAAATAAATATATGACCTGATGATCCCTTTCACTCTCAAAATCTCATTTCTATGATCTGAGTTTGGAGAACTTTAGTTTGGATCAACTAATAATCAACTAATTGTTATTTTTCCTATATTCTCATTACTTGTCTGCCTTACATTGTATTGTTATTGTAAGGAGAAAGTCTGTCTTGGTCACCTATGGAGATACTGGGGAAGGGTTTATATAGTGTAAGTCAATACTGGTGGAAAAATACATAGTCCCAGAGCAGTGCTCATTTGACAGGTCCTAAACAAGCATAAATGATTATATCTGCATTTTGAGACAGAGCAGAACATAAGTGTGGTGGGGTGCCTGTAGTGATACATATGTTATTTTTTGCACAGGATGTCTGCACTGAAGCAGCCCAGATGCTCAAAATCTCTCCAGTTGCACTGGATTTTTTCACTTTGGTTTCTGCAGATGGCAGACATTTTCTTAATCCCAACAAAGTGCTCAATGAGGCTGAGTGTACCAGCCAAGTTTACTTGTTCAGATTGTGTATCAAGGCCTGCCATGGCTTGGAGCTGAGGGACATTGACAAGGAAGCATTTGAATATTACTTTTATCAGGTGTGTTGCAATGATTGGTCATTAGTCCTTCATCTATTAACCAACATATTTACAATCTTTTTCCATTTTTATTTACTTAGTGACTGTTGATAGCTATGAATCAAGGTTAATCACGCAATAAAAACAACAATCGTACGTATGTGGGCCGTCAATGGGCTGCTACATATATTTTCCATTTGGGACAAATACAACCACCAAGGGAGGGAAGGGATGGGGAGTACAATAATTCACAGGTTACAGTGTAATGCGATTCCTAGCTATGTACAATACATGCTCACCATTAACTTGTAATAATTAACTATTAATACCACTTCTATTAATTGTCATTATTATACTTTTGACTTACTATGAAAAATCTGATTGGTCAAGAGCAATCAATCAATAGACAATAGCATGTGATCGTGACATGATAACCCAATATCCGCAGCAGTCAAGTCCAAAGTCTGCCTAGTTTCCAAGCCCCTTGTTCATGTAGTGTTCTCAAAATGTTTGCAAACTCAGAGTGGTGTGACTTCTTTTGCAGATTGTTTAAAAAATGCATAATAAAACAATTACTGAATGATATCAGGAATTATTAATATGAAACCTATTGTGTCTGTGTTATCTAGTAACTCAGTCTTCTGCCTTAGCAGATTGATAAGGCCAATTTTGTAGCATGATGGAATAAAACTGAGTTTGGATAAGGCCAATTTTGTAGCATGATGGAATAAAACTAAAGAAATTTGTTAGGAGACCAGTGTAGGTTTTTTTATGAAAAACTGAAAAAACACAATCATTAGTTTTATTCTATCATGCTACAAAGTTGGCCTTATCCGAACTCTTATTGACCATATCTACAAAATCAACAACACCTCTTCCAGCCTTCAAAACGATCTTAAGAAACTTTCCAACACTTCAAAACGTAATTCTTTTCCTTCGCATATTATTGAAAGAACTTTCAAGCGGTATCTTGATGGGTCCTCCTCTTAAAATAGCCGGAACATTGATGACAATAATACACGTTACTTTAAACTCCCTTTTGTCGGCTATTATTCTAAAATAGTGAACCTCAAACTCTGACAACTCACTAAGCGCTTTTATAAATCGGAACTAAATATCAAACTAGTTTTCACTTCTTTTAAAATTAAAAACATGTTCAGTGTTAAAGATCGTACTCCTGATGCTCTAAAATCCATGGTAGTCTATCGATTTTCTTGTGCGGGATGTAATTCTCGTTATATCGGTGAAACTAGTCGCCACTTCTACTAGGACAAAGGAGCACACGGCAAGCGATAAAAACTCACATATTTTTAAGCATTTCAACACCTCTCCTTCTTGTAAGAACAAATACTCCCTTTCTTGCTTCAGTATTCTGGATTCTGCTAACAACTCAATTGATTTAAAACTCAAAGAAGCTTTTTATATAAATATGATCAAACCTGAACTTAACAAAACAATTACAGCATTATAACACTTTTCTAGCATTTTAGTTCACACCTTTGATGTTTGGTGTCATGTTGTAATTAGTACCCACTTTTGTATTACATCACACTGTAAATATTTTATTCATGTACTTGATTGTCTGTTATGTAATTACTCATGTTCTGTTACTCATTGATTGAAGATGGCATAAGCATGCCGAAACATGTCTCTCAAAACATTTGTCTATTTCTTACAAGAATATTATATACTGATGTTATGGTATAAAGGGTTAAACCATAATTTCAGTAGGAATGGATTCACTCTTCAATGTGAACACCGTTGCACATAAGAGTTTTTTTCAAGGGTTATTTGATTAACACACTACATGTGCCAATGTGCTTTGCAGTGTCGCAAGGACTTCTTGTCTGGAACAGTAGGAAGATTTGACAATCCTAAAGATTTTGCAATGTTGGTCATTTACGAAATCATCTACCGAGCAAAACAACCAAGATCACCAGTGCACCCTAAAGTTGTGGTTGAAAATCCGTAAGTAATTTTTTATATTCATCCACAAATAACTTGACATATAGGGTTTGATTAGAGTACATCTCACTTAAAATAAAATTCCATTTGAAAGGAATGTTCTCTGACACCAAATCAGCAGCAAGAGGGACTAGCTTCTTTTTCCAAGGATATGAAATACTACTGCATATTTCAGGGGATTTCCTCTCTCCAAGTAACATTATTTTATTTTTATCATTTTATTGGTGGTCCAAGGTTCCTTTTCAAGAAGAGGATGGACCCAAAGCATTAATTGAAACCTATATTAAATCCATAACTTGTTCTTGAATTTTTAGAAATTTTAATAAGTTTCCTTGATAAAAGTTGAAAGTTTAATTATCTCACAATCTAGTACTTTAAAATAAATTATTTTTTTCATGCAGATATGTAAGTGACCTCAAAAAGAAGTTACCATACAAAATGGTGTAAATTCTTCAGACAGGCTATTAAGATTTCTTTGATGCATATTAAACTTTAAATTTTGTTTAATTTTTTCAAAAAATACCTTCTTACTAACATTTAATTTATTAATGATTGTCAGGTCTCGTTATCGTATTAAATCATTACTTCAGAGAGGGATATTTGAGGAATACTCCCTGAAAGAAACACAGTCTTTCCTTAAAGAGAATCTGGAAAACTATGAGTCTCTCAGAGCAACCCAGCTCAAGATAGAGTATATCCGCACACTGGAAAAGGCTGAAGACTTTTTTGTACACAAGTTGTCTTTTGAAAAGGTTTGTAATGCAATTTTTTGTGAATTAATGTGTGATCAGATGCAATTGAGGTTGATTGAGTAAAATCACACCATCGCATTCTATCAGAAGCCCTGTACATGGTTGAATTACATTTTTTGCTTATAAGCAGGGCTTCTGATAGAATGCGATGGTGTGATTTTACTTAATCAACCTCAGTTGCATCTGATCACACATTAATTCACAAAAAATTGCATATTCATAGAAAATTGCAAAAATTCCACACTTCATCTTAAAAAATATCTCTTATTTACTTGTCGTTTTGACAGGATTTACCTTCAAAACACACTTTCCATCAACGTGTGGTTTTAAGATTGGACATGTCTAGCCAAGGTCTGGGTTGGATAACTTGACCCAGACCTTGGCCACACATCCAATGTGGCATCCTGGTTGAAGCACACATGCTAAAAATGGTTAAAATAGCAAAATATCAAAACAAGTTTAATACAAAGACATAGAGGATGGCTTTCATGTCTTCCTAAGAGTGAAAAGGATGTTTTTGTCTTTAAAACTTAATAAAACAAGCTTAAAATAGCTCAGAAAAAATCTCACGATGTGCACAAAAATCGCATTAATCACCAATTTTTATCACACAATTCACACAATTTACAGTTTTTTATCACACCTTATCAGAAGACTTGCATATGGGTGATAACCACCAAAGTAAAACCAGTGTTCTGATTAGTGAATTCATTGTCCACCATTTGCCCATATGCTATGCACTCAATATGCAAGAGTCACTCTCAGCTATCACCTCGCACCACTCTTACACTTCTTTCATGCCTAGCAACCTCCCACGTGCATCCACAACTCAGTAGTGTATATTTGTGTCGTTTACCATTTGATATACTGAAATCTAAGGCAGATGTGGACAATATTTTTGAGATGTTTTCAAAATGAATAGAAGTTTGATGATAATTGCTATTAACTACTCTTTGATAAAAGACCCTCCCAGATCTTACCATGTTTATAAAGAGTTTTATGATTGTAAGAAGCAGTTAGAACACAACTTTGTTTAGGGGGCAATAAGGGTTCTATGTCGGGATAGCTTTGATCTGCAATTTCATCTTTAATTAAAATGTACTGTTTGATGCAATAATGTGTCAACTGTATAACCCTTTTGCCCTCTAAGAGTGATTAGCACCTAATTTCTCCTTACAATATTAAATGTAACCCCTTAATCAAACATAAAGGTCAGGAGAAGAAAGGAAATGATCAGCAACTTAAGACTGACTTAGCTTACTTGACTTGACTTATTAGCCTTTTGTTCCCCTGAGGAACATAGGGCCGTAACAACACTCCTCCAACACACTCAGTTTTGTGCGGTCCTCTTCAGCTGTGCCCATGTTGTTCCTATGGCCTTTACCTCTGCGCCAGTGCTCCTGCGCCAAGTCTGTTTCAGTCTACCTACTATTCGCTTTCCTTGTGGATTCCAGTCAAGGGCTTGCTTGGTGACGTTTGAGGGGGATTTCCGGAGTGTGTGGCCAATCCCCCCATTTCCTTTTTTCTGATCTCCACTTTGATGGGGTCAAAGCTTTGGCCAGTCTTGTCCCAGAGGTCGGCTTTGGAAAAGACTGAAGCTCTTTATTGTTAAACAAAATTAATTCTCCCGGGTCAAATGTTATCATGTAATGACCTCTGAGAACAACAACTGGCTTGAATGATTTTCTTCCATTAAACTTTACAAGCTGTGTTAAGCCTGAAAGTTGAATTAATGGTCACATATACATTTCTCTTCATAGATTTACCAGGGTGAGAATGGAAGCAGTCATAGAAAGTTTGAAGTTCAGATCAGTGCGTTTGGAATTAAGAAGAGGAGAAAAGACATTGAAAACAGTGTAAGTCTCATTTGAACATTTCATATGAAAACAACATCAAGCAATTAATGATCAAACATTGTCCTTCTTGGTAAACAATTTGTCTTGTTTCAAATCTGTGCTCTTGTCAGAATCAACAAGTGGCTGATGGATTTGGTTGTCAAAATCTGTTGTACCCTGTTTTTAAATTCCTTGAACTGATTGACATGTAACTTTTCCTTTCACTTTCTATATTTCATCTTGCAGACAGGTAATGGCAACAGACAAGCTTATCAGCTATTAGGGTGCAATGTTGATATGACACCATATTTTCCTGTTTAATTTACAAGGAAATCTAAGGGAGTTAGAGGGGGAGTTACTCATATGACCTTCATAAGTCAAAAGCTTAAAGTGCCCCTGAGATCAAAATTTTCATACATCATTTTTTTTTTTATTTGCACATTTAGCGTGTCTCCATCAACCCTGCCAAATTCTAATGTAATCCGAGCGCTAGATGTATTTTTTTTTGGGCTGTTAAATTCGCAATTTCGTGTCCGCCATTATTTGACCATGTTCCGAAAGTTGATCGCAGGACTCAGAGGAAGTGACATTAAAGGCTCAACAGGAAAATCTCACATGGCAAAATGTCAAGCAAATATAACAGAGTGCTTTCCTCTATTCTTACGAAAACATAATTATGCAAAAATGACGGGAAATCGATGCATAATTCAAGACTGTAGCAATCGTGCAACCGTACTAATGGTATTTCTCTGCATCGAAGCCTTGCAAATAGGACAGAGCTATTTGTGCGAACCCACCGGGCAAACTCAATCCTACAGGAATATTTGTGTTCTGCTCTGAACACTTCTCAGAATACTGTTTTGAGAGATCTGTGCACCCCCAAGGATCTAGGCAAAGAATTCTTCCGGGTTCAGTGCTTGCCATTCAAAAATAAGGACAAGAAAACCGTTCTCAGTGTAATCTTGACGAAAGGGAAGTCTGTGGACCTCTACTTGTTTTGTCACCTTTACATGTGTGCTGACCAATATCTGCCTTCAACAACTCTCTGGTGGAATACCTTACACAAAGGAAAGTGCTCATTGTAAATAAAAACAATAAAATAGCCAAATCAAGGAATGAGATTTCTGACCTCAAAGAACTCACTTTAAAACAAGAGAGACGTAAAATATAAATGTGTTCTGTCTCTAAAAAAGCTGGCTTTAACATCAGTGAAAACAGAACAAACAGCTGAAGACACAGAGCGTAGAACACTTTAAAATGTAGGCTTGTAGCCAAGGAAATGGAGAAAAATGAAAAAATTTTAAAAAATCTCTCAAAACTATCAACCATCTGACAGCCAAGTCAGCATGCCATCAAGGGTCTCAAATTCATCCCAACACCCATGACAAACGAATGTAAAATCAGGCCAACTCTCGTGAGATTTATTCACAAGACGAATGTGCCTCCAATACACCTTTCACAGACAAAACAAAGAATCACTTCTGTTTCATATCAAAGTGACCCAACAGTTCAGTCTTCTATTACCCTTCAGAGCTACCTGGAAAATTGTCATAACACAACTTGCAGACTGTATCTAAGCCAAAAAAATACTTTGTAACGCAATGAGGTCACAGCTCTAAAAGAGGTGAAAAAACTCTGCTTTGAAACCTCACTGAAGCAACTCAACAACAGTCATCACGTATAAGACAAACGATAGAAGAGGCCAAAATGCAACTCGACAACAGAGTTCACTTCAAACCTCCTTAAGCAGAGATGTATAGTAAAAAACACACAGGAAAGGGTTAATGAGGTCTTTGACCAATTGCATCGGGGCAAACACATTGATGGCTTAACTTAGAAATGGCTTTCACAGACTCCCAGTATCGGCCTTGATACACAATCAGCCATTGCTGAAATCAGTTTCTAGATATCGTTTGATCATTTCTTACAAACTAAGAGGGAAAATCCCATACAACAAGCAAAAATACAATTTGAAGGCGATAAAGTGCGTAACCACAAAAGCCACATGGGGAGTCGGTGCCGTTCAGTCTACCTTTATTCTCATGACAAAAACTCATCGTTTGCTGACGCAAACTATCCTCAGAGGCTTTAGATGATTTCTGGGACAATTCATCGTCAGAGAAAGTCAACACTTTACGACTGACAACGAAACAGTTCTCAAAAAAGTAACGTGATTTTCTGTGCAGCGAACAAAGAGAGTTGTAACAAAGCAAAGCATAGGTTTGTTGAGTCTTTGACATCATGATGGCATTTTCTGCTGTACGATCGTGGGCTCAGCTGGAACATGTTTTCAGGAATGGCAGACGATTTTTGGACGACTTTTAAGCAGTAAAAATTGGTCATCTAAGGCTTGGTTTGAGTTTTTAATGAGGAAAAGAGTTTTAACTTTACCCAATACAACATTCTGTAAACAAATTAGCCCAAAAAAAATTGGTCAATTTTTGTCTCAGGGGCAGTTTAAAGGGATTTATACTTCTGGCTTTAAGACAGGAGTGGTTAGCTTGTGGTTCTTTGGCTCTGCTATAGCACAGTCCCCTAAACTGAGGTTTTTTCATTCCAACTAGGAACATTTGTTTTACAATAATCAGTTAATTTGTTATGAAACAGAACAAAATGAATTCTTATTCACTATTCTCCTTTTTCATGCAGTACCTAGAAAAAATTTACTGCCTGTGGTATTTTTTGTTACCTACTAAATTGCATGGGGTTGTTAAAAATTCAGCAGGAAAAGGATTGCTCTGACTACCAGCTTGAAAATTTCCTTTACCTGTCTTGCTTTGAAATAAGGGAGATCCAAACACTGGTCTAGGTATTAGATTCTAATTGATTGAAACTATGTTGCTGTGATGGTGGGCTGGTGAAACACTTCAAATAGTTGGTTCTAAGTTGGTTGTATTCCATTTCAGCATCTCGAGGGTATAGTGGAAAAGTTTTTTGAAGTAACAGAAATACAATTCGACCACATGACAAACCTCGTTAAAATATTTCGAAAGGATGATCATCCAGAGGTAATTGGTATTAATTTAACATTGTAAACACAGCATATCAGCCCTTTAACTCCCAGAAGTGATTAACATACAACTTCTCCCTGTGATATCCACACATTACCCAGCAAACAGGTAATGAGAATACTCAAACATATCAAGTAGAAGTTTTTATTTTGATCAAACACCAATTTCTCATAATTAATCGATGGGATAATGTGTAGCAGCTAGAGGGGAGAATTAGCAATCAGATCTCTGAGTTAAAGGGTTGAGATGTAGTCTCTCTTAATTAAAACAGTCTAATGCATTTCTGTTTGAAAAATCCATCTTAATTAGTCTTGAAGTAATTGAAACCACCTTAATTTTTCTGGTTGGCTCTAGTGGGGGGGGGGGGGGGAGGGATAGGGGGTGGACAGGGACCCTGCTGCCACTTCCTAGTGAAACAGAAAAACTTTCTTCTCTGACTAATATCTCACCCTCCTTGCGACACCCTTCCAATAACTGCAGATTATATTTCAATGGCAAGTTTCCTGCAGCCCTAAGACTGATAATCAGATTTTCAGTTGTTCTGGAAAAGAGCTCTAGAAGAATAAAATAATGCCCCAGAGCTCCAGAGGATATAAACTAATGAAGTTGCTAGAACTTCAGAAATCAAGCTTTCTATCACTCGATGATGTGTAATGCTGCAGTTTGTGACCTTCTGGCTCTCACTGTGTAGTATTTGTAGGTATGCTGTTTGTGAATGGGGACAATTTTAATGGGCCCCCCTACCTCTCAAAACATTTTTGCAATGTTTTTTCATGCTGTCTGTCTATGGAGTTTTATGTAAAAAGTTTAAACTTTATTAAGTATTACCTTTGAAATGTGGCATTTGCAAGTCACTAGTCTTCGAACATTGGCTTGCCCAGATCTCACTATGACTTTTACCCCGAGCATTTGCTTTGTTGTCTCCCTCGGCCAAATATTTCTACCCACAGCCTTGTAATTGGCATGTATGGTTCTTAAACAATTTCAGATTTTGACAGCAAGTTCCACCAATGACGCTTACTCCCTAATCACTCTCATTGGGGGATATTACAGACTCATGGTGAACCAGTACAAGCTGCTTCTACATGGTTAGTAATTTTCTGACTGGAGGAATAAGATCATTTGGGTATTTATAATGGTATTGTTCCAAATCCTTACATCTTGAATTATTTTTTAGTAACTACTGATGTTTATGCAGGGATTGAACTCTTGGAAATTAAAGCAAACTTAAAAAAACATTCATTGTAGTGATAGTTTTTGTTTATTTTTGTTTGTTTGTTTTCTAGGCGCTAAGAGCTTAAATGCTACACTTCATGGACCTATCACGTAAGTGTATGTCATGCACCTTTAATTTAATATTAGAAAAGATACCCAAAAACAACAAGTTTCTCTCTACAGGGCATTTATGATTTGAATATTACTCATTAGATGTTGTATTGTAGTTCTTGAGTTTTGGTTAGTTTTTGGGCCATGCTATTATTAAGTTTTGTTCTCGTAACCCATGAACACCCTGCTGATGTGATAATTTTTTTAGTTAAAGGCTGACATTGCGAAAGAAACTGTTTGGGGCTGCGTCGGTGGGGGTAACGAAATAATTTGGATATATCAACAAAGTTGAAATGGTAAATTGGCCACCGTAACGATTACAAAAGCTGACGTTTTGAGCGTTAGCCCTTCGTCGGAGCAAATGACAAAGGGCTAACGCTCGAAACATCAGCTTTTGTAATCATTACGGTGGCCAATTTACCATTTCAACTTTGTTGATATATCCAAACTTTTTTAGTTGTTAATTACAAACAACTCGTCATTTCAGGCGCGACAAAGCCACAAACCTGCTTCTGAGGGGAACAGTAGAAGGAGAAACCAAAGATGGCTTTTTCCTGCTACGGAAGGGTAGAGATGCCCATGACACCTTCATACTCTCCGTCTGTGTAGCAGAGAAAGTCAGGCATTATGTTATCAAATTCAGTGCTGACACTGGAATGTATTACCATGAAAGTGACCCAAGCAAAGGATTTTCAGATTTAATGGGACTTGTAGAACATTACAGACTCTCTGCAGTGAGTTCAATATTTTTATTTCTACTAGCAAAATAAGTCTTTGACCCCCAAAAATTCTCCCAGTCAGCAGTTTAGGAAATATATAGAGAACAGTATCAGAGATGCCAACCTGCCAACCTCTGGAGATCTCAAATCTGGAGATTTTTTTTCTGAGCAGCACCCTCCCCCAACTGAATTTGCCAATGCGATCCCCCCAGAAAATCTTTTTTTTTTACTTGGACCTCTTACATCTCCCTTTCTTCTCCCCCCCCCCCCCCCCCCCCCATGATTGAGATTCAGACTATGGACCTTCAAGTATCAGTGAGCATGCCGAGCAATTTCACGGGGAAAATACGGATTTATTTGTTTTGGACTTCAATTGGTTGCATACCCATCCAATCAGACTCTCGCTTTCATAGGAGTAACAAAGAAGAAACTCTCTTCTTTTTGTTTGCAATGAACAATGTGCGTCATGCGAGAATTAACCGATAGTGAAGCCAGAAACCATAATACAAGCACAAGAAGCCAGATAATTTTGGAATTCTGGAACACATGGAGCTTGAATTGTACTAGTTTTCTTTTTTGTGGGCAACTGATCCAAACTTCCTTTTATCTGGAACTTTTGGTCACCCATACAGGAGAGCGGGAGATTGACTCTGTATCCAGGAGACTCCCAGATCATCCAGGAGAGTTGGCAAATATGCAGTATAGAGAATAATTTCTTCTCATGTTAGAGTGTAAAAGTTTAACAGAGGAATCAGCACAGAGAATTATAAATTTAATCTGCTGTGTTGAAAATCCCAAAGTTCAAATTAATTAAAGAATACTTATTTTTGATTTACATTCCACCCCAGGATGGACTTCCTGTTTGTTTGAAGCAGATGCTTCCACCAAATTCCACAGGTGATGTTTTTGATTATTACTGACAACAACAAAGGATATTTTTGCGAAATTTTGATAACAAAGGATAATGTTCTGGATTAAGATTGGAGGTATTGAATTGTTGTCTTACATATAAAGGTACATGAAGTCTCCACAAACTTACTTGCTTACTCATCAACTTTGAAACTCTTTACGGTGGCCAATTCACATTATCAGCTCAGTTGATAAGACTAAAACTACCTTCAAGTTGTTACTAACAATTAGTCAGTAAAACAAGGAACAAATTAAGGTACATGCATTTAAGTGATGTGTTGTTGATTTGGAAGTTTCCAAAATTCTAAAACTTTTCTCCCAGACCAATAATTAAATTATTTGAATTCTCAGTTTTAACTTTATAAACTTTAAAAATGGTGATCCTTGAAAGTTGTTATAGAAAGTGGTGAAATTGTAGACTTCAGTTATACACATGCACGTGCAACCATATTGTAGAGGGTCCCCTATGCTAAGTGAAGCATGGTTGAGCAATTTTTTTTTTCTTGTGAAAGGTGATTTGACTTTTTTTCTTGTTCGCAAATAGTGATTGAAGATAAGATCTTTCCATGTCCACATGAACAAATTTTTTCATTTAAACTTGACCCGTGAATCGAGAACTGATCAGAATTAAATGTGATTTGTGAACCATTTTGTTTTGCATGATGAATTTCCAGCTATTTTATGGTTTTAGCAATGTAGTTATTCTCAAACAGCCGTGGTCAGGTTTTGACCATGGTTTTGACAGGAGATGGACTTGATATGGATCGACAAGTAATAAAACAGACCATTAAATAAACAAATAAGTGAGACATTGTCACCTTTTGTTGTGTTAGACTTGTCTTGACCAGCAAAAGTAAAAATCGTAATTCAATGTAATTGCCTCAAATTTTGCGTGAATGTGAAAGTGTTATGAATATTATTTGTGACACATAAAAAGGCCAAATATTTTTATGTGACTGGGCTTTGCAAAAGGGTGTAGGAGACCCTCATCGTGATCTTTATAGCATTAGTGGCTTCAATTGTTTATTTTTCTATTAGGTTTTGCGGCATTGCTTGACCGACAGATTTTGACACCTGCTATACCAGAATTTCGTCTTCTTGATTCTTCTTACCAACTACAAGGCTTGAACTTGGATGAAGAAACATATTCTCTATTGGTAAAACACTGCAAGCTAAAATCAATTGATAATTTCACTACCTCTACCAGTCACGTCTAGATAAAAACCCTTGAACATGTTCAGTCTTGCTTCATAATTTCACATAATTTATCCAATGGCATTTATTAAAAGAAAAGGCTGATAAAAAGTGTAGGGGTTCTTGTGCATACTTCTCCTTCAAATTTCATCTGATTCATCATAATTTTGTTATAGTTTTTCTCATCATCATCATCATCATCATCACCAGGGCTCGACACTAACTTTTCAACTTACTAGCCAAGTGGGTAGTAACATCTTAGATGTTTTCAGATGGTATGACAATTTCAGTCTGTTTACTTATAGCCAAACTGGCTAGTGAAAATTGAAAACCACTAACCAAAACTGAATTTCTACTAGTCTATGGTTAGTGGGCTACCATTAGTGTTGAGCCCTGATCACTATTATCATGAAAATCGTTTAACACCTCTGCAGGATAGCTTTCTATGAAAATAAGCAATCCACTTCAAGTATTCGCCGTGTGGAAAGCACAAGTTAATCAACCTGATTTCTAGCCTTAACATTTCATATCATGATGCTAACATACTTGGATTAAAACCTTTAATTTGTGTACTTAACAGGGTGAATTTGGTGAAGTAAGGAAGGGCTACTTGGACTGTGGTGACGAACATGTCGCAGTGGTTTCAAGAGCACTGATCAAACCTCGAGGAAAGAATGTAAGCTACTTTTGAAAAATCTATCATAATGACTGTTAAGCAGGACTTAATTAGTCAATGTATAACATAATTTCTAAAACTACACTTTGTCTGCTTTCTCTTTTGACAATTAAACTTCAACAACAACAACAACAACAACAACAACTTTATTTGTACCCAACATAAAAAATACTGATAAAAATAATGGTAAATTTACAAGAATATAAAGGAGTACTAGCTGCTCCAAATAACCATAGGGGCTAGAATGAAAGGGCAGCTATACTCTGGTGATTTATGTAATGTATTTATTTGGGTCAGATATAACACACACAACGCACACGTGCGTGCACACACACACACACACACACACACACACACACACACACACACACACACACTCGCACTCATTCATCATACAAAACAAGGTCAAGGAAGCAAAGGAAGGTCAAGGAAGCAAAGAACTGGAAAGCAGATTTAATTGCTAACTTAGAACAGACTCCCCTCTTATAGTATCACAATTAGGAGCCAACCACGCCTAAAAGAGATACTATTTGTGATATCCATGATAAAAATTAATTTTATTAGAAAACCAAATGGAATGACCCGTGATGAGTCTATCATTTTATCTCCCCAGAAAATAATAAACTTCAAAGAGTTTATGGCAAAGTTCACCGAGCTGAAAAACACATACCTGACTATGTTTTATGGTATAGAAGAAACTGAAAAAGCCTTGATCTTTGTATTTGAATATGCAGCAGAAGGTCCCCTTGATCAATATGTTAAGAATGAAAGGTAAATTGTATTGTCAATTGAAAAGTAATGGTCAGTGCATAACTGTAATCACCAGAATTAATTTTGCTACCTTCACCCCAGTTATACCTCTCTTTGAGTGTGACTATATTTATGAACTCTTAATATTCACTGGCTTGATCCTCTCATGGGCAGAACAAGATCACTATCTCTATCTCAATCCCATCTTCATTATAACCCTTTTACCTCTCCACCCCCTCCACCCCTCCTTTTGTCCTCACCTTAAGCAAGGGAGTGTCAGAAAATCAGCCTCTTGAGAGGGGAGATAGAGAGGGGCAAGTCCTATATGAACCATTTCATACCACGTCTGCTGTAAGACCAAGCATTCCCTCTCTTTAAAGCTCATCATTGTGCAGTCATACATAACATAAGGGAGAAATGCGTGTTTCTTCCTGGTGCTATTTCCTCTGGATGCAATGCATGTTTTTGAGATTAAGTTACCGAGACTTCTGACCTCTTTGCCTTAAATTTGCCTGAATTTCAAGATTGGCTGATTGGCTGATTGTGATCACTCTGTCTGATGGGGTCAAAGCTGCACCAGGCTGTAGAGCATATGGTCTTATAGTTAGTTCCAATTAACTAGAGACATAAAAGAAAAAAAAAAGCATTTGAAGCCTCTGTGGGCAAAAATAGAAGCATTGTGTTTTGCAAAGTTCTGAAGAGAAATTTACAAATTACAATTTTAAAGTACATTTTTAATAAGGATCCTTGAGGTTTTAAGAGAAGTAAAACCACTCAGAAAGCATTCTTCTCTTATTGATCTAGATGGCTGTCATACAGAGTGAGATTATAATGCTATTTAATTCTTATCAGACTCTTAATTAATACATTATATCAGCCTTGCTATAATAAAAAAGATAAAAGTTTCAGTAATATTAAAGTTAGTTATTATAACAACAAACATGACCAGACAGAAATCACACACACTGTAAGTACCTTCCATTGTCTCTCACAAATCCTTTGGATTTAAGGCAACAGGAGTTACTTACCATGCACATGGTTTCCATCCTGTCATGGAATTTTATTTCAAAATTTTTTGCAGCAATAAAGAAGAAAATGGAATGACGATAGCCAGGCTCATTTCCTATTTAATGCAGATTGCAGAGGGGATGATGTTCCTACACAGCAAGGTAGTCAAGCTCAGCCTATCACAGTAGCCTCATGGATAATTCCAAATTTAAAGTTGTTTTTAGCCAAATTATAAGTCACAAGAGTGTAATATATTATGGTCATCTACATTTAAAAACACAAGAAAGCAGTTGGATTTTTTTTTTTTTTTTTTTCATTTTACTTCACTCAGTGAGTATTTCTGTCCCTTAATTTTCTCGTGGCATTGTTCTTCCTTATATATCTTCTAACTTATTTCTTGATCACAGGATTGTGTTCATGGTAGATTGTGTGCACACAATGTATTAGTGTTTGACTCAGATTGTGTCAAGCTCAGTGATTTCTACCTCATACAACTTCACAAGAATGGTCACAGCTTCTCTCATGAGTCCCAAAGAGGACACAGGTGAGAGGCTAAAGTATGTGATATATAGCTAGGTTCTCTCTTGACCCTTTAATCCATAGGAGTCACTGGCTTTTAATTTCTACTAACAGTATCACCACTGAACAAAAGAGTAATGTCATGAGAATCAAGGAAATTGTTAGCTGGGTTCCCTGTTTTTTGTTTTCCCCACCTTTTTTGGTCACATGACCTCAGTTGCTAGTGAATGTTCTGTGTACCAAAATCATTTTGGTCAACTGCTTGGTAGTTGTGTTTGTCATTTGTATATTTCCTTTGGTTTTGGGTATTCACTCGAGTAACGAAGTCAGAGAAGCACTTAACAAAAGCATTAAAGAGGAATTTGGTCTTTACAGACTGAAATGATCGCCAACTCAAGAAGTTCTTGATTGGTGAACAATTTCTCCATTTTAGTATGGTACCATTATAGGAAATGTACAGAGCACAGTGTAAAGAATATGCATACTCAAGGCTATGCTCTTAGAAAAATTGAAGGGAGCCCACGCCAGAGCCCTGAAACTGTGAAATCCAGAGTGTCCAGCATATACTTTATATTAAAAAACTAAGATTCCTGAGTCACCCAAGAGCAAAAGAAAGGCGCCAAGGCGGTGGGTGCTGCTAGACCACATCCCTGTATGATGTGAGGGTGTATAAGGGTTAATGATTAAGATTGGCAAATACCTCATTATTACAAAAGAAATCACCAAATACTACATACAGAGTCTAAAGTTGATGTCATACTGAAACCACAGTAACTGTTACATTATGAGCAAATAACATGGCAATAACAACAACTAGTAAGAATTTGTTAATGAACATTGAGTTGAGTAATTTTGACTTAAGATAAAATAAAGCTGTTTGAGGTCCTGTTTCAGCCTATTTCTAAAACAATCCAAAACTAAATAAGGCTTGGGAAATGGTGGAGGACTTTGGGGGGTAGTGTTAAAAAACTGCATCCCACATGTTTGGAGAAAACTGCCATGCTGCAAGTTGAGATTTAAATTTCCAAAAATATTGCAAAAAAAATTGTCCTACACTATACTTTAACTGTAGTGCTTGAACTCCAACATGTCTTCAACAGTTACTGCTGGTGGTCACCTCAGGCTCTGCTAAACAACGAATTCAGCAAGGAAAGTGACATCTGGTCATTTGGAGTCACAGTCTGGGAATTGTTTGCAATGAAGAGGCCTTATCATTCTTCTTTCACTGGGGACATTGTGTTGTCTCTTGAAGAGGTATATAAAATGTTTTTCTTTGAAGGTATTTTTGAGCCTCTGGTGACATTATTAAGTGAAGTACATTGCCGCAAGTCTAAATATTGCTGCAACAAAGTAAAGGTCTGTGTAATAGAGGTTCACAAATAAAACTTTTACTGTGTTTTTCATGACATGGCTATTCTACATGAAATGTTACCCCATCATTGAATCACTCCCCTTCTCAGCCCCCTCCCCCTATCCCCTCCCCCTATCCCCTACCCCTATCCCCTCCCCCTACCCCCTCCCCCTATCCCCTCCCCCTATCCCCTCCCCCTACCCCTATCCCCTCCCCCTACCCCCTCCCTCTTCAAGCAGTGTTGGTTAACAATTTATAATTAAACAGAGGCAGCAGAACACTTTGAAGTGTGGGTGGGGTTCAAGGGGGGACTCATCCTGCATACAAGTGTATACCTTTTTATCTCCATTTGAACACAAGGCTGAACACAAGCCTCCATTGAAAAAAGGTCATACTACATATCATTTTGCCAAGCACAGTCCTGATGAAACAATTTGAAAAGATTAGGAGATCAAATATTTTGCCACACTATTTTAAAACTGTACTAGCGATATTGTCAGCAATGAAGAGTGGGGAGGGGGGAAAACCCCTCCAAAGTTTTGCTTGGGGATCAAGGTCACCCCCCCCCCCCCTGCTGCTCTGTCACCTATGTTTGGTGCAAAAGGCACTGTTTGAAGAAATTTCTTGTCAGTAATATACTGAAAGTCAAGACATTTCCAAGTGAAGGAACACATAATTTGGAGATGCTTATATGTCTAAGAGTCACTTAGTGCTTGTAAATCTAACACTGCTTCACATTGTCCAATCAATATCCCTTGACAGGTGAGGATTCGATATATGGAAGGACGTTATCTCAATCCAAGCAGGTAAGGAAAGTTTCCGTTGCAAGAAGTTCTTTTGCTAATAAATATTCATGAAATAACATAATATGCTGTTGCCTAAAAATTATGTTTCAGACCAAACTGTCCATCAAGTGTGGCAAGTCTAATTAAAAGATGCTTTGCTCCCAAACCAGAGGTTGGCATGTGTTTTGTTTTAAATACTTTTTCTTGTTGATTTTTAATTTTTTCGTTGAATAGAAAGTATAGTTCTCATCCTATCTTGTAAGGAAGAGCAAATGGTCTAAACATCAGCTTTGGAAACTCTTTATTATGGTGGCCAATTTACATTATTTTATTTATCAACTCACTTGATCATGATAGATAATGGTAATTGAACTGAGTGGAGTGCAATTTGGGCTGAAATCATAGGTGTGATTTCAAAATCAAATGAGTCAGGCTGTGCGCTCGTTCAATTTGAAATCACAAGACTGTATGATTTCTGACCAAAATTGCATGACATGGGGTTCAATTACCACTTTATTAGATCCATTTTGAAATCACCCAAATACAGGACTTGGTCAATTCAAATATTTTACTGATGTAGTACTGAGCCGATTTTTAAATAAAAGCAGAACCAGAAATGCTTTTACATCTTATTTTGTATGCAAAACAGAAAGACTTTGATGTCATGTGTCAAAAACTCAGTCAAGCATAGATTGATGTGATTTAGAGCAAAAAATGGTGCGATTTGTGAATAAATCAAACCAATTAGAGCCAATCAGATTGCAGGGACCACCAGTGATTTCAAAATGGTTGTAGTAAAACAATTATTGTATTGTAGTAAAACAATTTTATTGTATGAAACATACTCAATGTGGTATTCAAAGGCATTCATTGTTACCTATTTAATTATTACTATTTTAATTAACTGCCTTACACCCCACAGGACAGATTGTCTTTCAGGGATTTGGTGACAGAGCTTCGCTCACCAGAATTAAGTGAGTCCAATCAAGTTTTCCAACTTTCACCACTGATTTTGGTCCAGTCTGTTTCTCTGGCATCTAATCCTACTAAGTTTGTCTTTGATTTAAGATGGCTTACTACAAAAATTCTCACAAAAGAAGTTGCTATCAGTCAAAGGCTATAAGAGGGATGTTGTTAGGAATGTTTGACACCTTAATGGACATGTGTGGTGTCTAAGTGATGACAATGGGGGTGGGGGGGGGGGGCAACTTTAAAAAAATTGTCCAGATTTGCTATGAATTAAAAATGAGAAATAGGCTTTTTCTTATCAGGTGTGGTTGCCACATGCATCATTTTATTCATTTGGCAGTTTAATTTCATAGATTGTGGTTTTTCCTATTTTCTGTTTTCTATTAAATAGTGATGAACTTCCAAGATTGGTGTAATTGAATTCATGCTCTAACAAATGGGGTAGCTGGCAGATCACAGTAAATTGGCATATTGAACTAGTTCTTGATGTCCTTCATTTGTCAAACAAGTAGTACTTGGTAGTTGTCAGATGTGGACAAAGTGAAATACGCTCAGGAAAACAGAGTTTTCTGTTGTTAAATATACAAAGAGTTATTGTCTATTCATGTGAGAGTACACCAAAACCAAAAAAAAGTGACTTTAACAGAAATTTATTTTGTTCCTAGTGTCTGATGATGAAGCTTCTGAGATCCTCCTTCACCCTGATCACATGGAGGTGGAAGATTGGGAGGTTCTGCCATCTTCTGAGAATGCGCTGGAATTACTGACCATGCAGACAGACTCTCAGGTAATCTTAAGCCACAAGGATCTTTTCTTCACCTTGGTACATCCTCCACAGGTTGAAGAACCATTTATTTCATTTAATTAAATGTGAACAAATTTTTGTATGGAAAACAAAGAACCCTCTAAAATTTGCCTAGCTCCCAACATGTTGCTTTGTAGTGTATTAGGTAGGTAAGGTAAAGTCTGGAGTTTATTCAGGTTTCCATAACATGAAGTGACGAGGAGCATCACTATTTCCTCTTGGATGGGATGTCAGTCCATGGCAAAGTTACTCTCCCAGCATTCCATCAGTCTTCCCTGATAATTGCTGGTACCCATATATACTGCATTGGAGAAAGGCACTGTGAAAGTAGTTTGTCAAAGAAAACAGCACAATGACCTTGTCAGGTCTCGCACTCTTATCTCTCGGCCCAGAGTGCAGTGCACTGATCATTCAAGCAACATGTCTTCCAGTTCATTATGTAGTGATGTCAAACTGGTCTGGTATGCATGAATTTTGAAGTCTGAAATAGTGTACTCTGTGATACCAATTTCCCACACTGTGCATAGCTGGGGTGTTAGCATGAAAATGTGCCATTTAACAAAAATTGAATGTTTACCTTAACAACTTGCAACCTTTGAGATCCTTGTGGCTCAAAACTGATTGGGAAAGAATCATAAACTTTTTTTTATTCCAAACAATTTCATGGGTGGGTCTAATTTATATTTAACCTCTGTTTGGTCAGTAAGTATTTGTATTTGGTGTTTCATTCGTACTATCAATTGCAGCCATTCATCATGCCAGTTTTTCAAAGTCATAAGTTGACAGGCAACAATAACATGCTCCTTTTCAGCAAACAATAAGGCAAGTCCACAATGTTCCAAATCAGTTGCCAACAGTGTGTGGGAGGTCCTAATTTGCTAATGTGGTGTCATCTCTTGTCCTTTAGGTCTCCAATGTGGACTATGCTTGCCTTCCTTGCACTGAAGGTGGTGAAATGTCACTCAATGATGACTACAGCACCACTGCTGGTATTTCACTAATTAACAGCTTGTCCCTCTTTGACAATGCAAGTTCAAGGAAGAGGAGTCTCTCAAAGACCTTTTCCTTTCCTAGTTTGACAACTGAAAATGAGTATGAAAGTTCTTCATCCAGGGTGCAAGGGAATCTAGATGTTATGAGACAACGAAGCAGCACTGGAGTTAGTTCTTGTCCTCCATCTCTCCAGACTAGCAATGAAGGATCGCTGGAAAGAATTGGACAACAGATGGAACCCACTGAGACACAAGAAGACATAAGATATGTTTCAGATCCCTTGGCTGCATTGCCACAAACAAACCAACAGACAGTTCTTGTGTTCAGGAATAATAATATAGAAGACCCTACTGAATCACAGTCAGAAGAGACAACTAGTAGTGATAATTACAGTAATGATGACGAAATGGCTGGAGCTGAGGCTGAGGCAATGCAGTCCTTAGGGAAACACTTCTTTGGACTAGACCTTGATGAGCACCTCTGTTCATCAGTAGTGGATACAGAATTTGGAATGTTGTCTGTCATTCCTGATGCTGATGTTGATCAAGGTGATGAAGAAGATGTTGAGCAGTTATCCACAGTTGGTTCATCTACATCCACCAGTCTTGAAACTGCTGCAAATGATGGCTCAGTTACTAAGGTTGTCCAGCCTACATATCATACAGAAGAGCAACATGGGAAATATAGAGCTGGGTCATATGTTACTCTTGCTAATGGAACAAGTGGATCACCACCACCACAAGATAAACTCAAAGGTTCAGCCACAATGCAACTTGCATCAACAGGCCACGTAGAAAATGAAGTTGGTTTTTCTCCTGTTCAAGCCACATTTCTCCCATCTCCTATTAGTAACATAACAGCAACAAGTGAAATGACCCAGACTACCAAACATCAAAATGTAATGGAGATTGATGATTCTCCGTATCAGAGCCACCTGACAATAAGACAGAATCAACAGCAGAAGTTTCCAAATGAACTCTTGTCACAATTGTCTAGCAGCGATGGTCTTCCAGAAGGAAGCGAATGTTCTGATGATAGAGGTAGTGGACTTATCACAACTCCTTGTATATCAGCAGATGCATTTTTAGCCTCCTTTACTAGAAATGTTCAAAACGAGACTGGATCATTTGCTGATGAGCTGTTGTCAGAAACTGATGATTGCTCACTTGAGGAAGGGTCCTCCCCCCTAATTACTGACCTACAAGAGGAAAGTGACATCAACAGTGCAGATTTTTCTGCAGAACGGAGCCTGGGTAAATTTTATCCAAAACACACTGTAGGATTAAATAAAGATAGCATATTGTATCAGTCATGTGAAGACAAGGACCTTTCCCCTCCAGATTCCCAGTTCTGTGCTGGTACAGAACCTGAAGATTTTAAAAGCTCTTTGTGTGTGATTGCTAACACTCAAGAAGAGAAAGAAAACAAGCAAGAAGAGAGAACTAGGACTCTAACAAAGAGAGGGTTTAGTGGGTGTGGTCCAGATCTCGTAACGTCTGCTAATTCATTGGCCTCAGCAACTAAGTCAGCATGCTTTCTTCTGCCAGAGATGATGGAAACACAATTTAAGGAAGAAAGTGGGGGGGAAGATGAAGACAGTGAAGATGAAGACATTGAAGATACTTTGTCACATCCATGTCCATTTGACAACCCTCTCTTGGTGTTTGACCAGGCACAAGAACATCTGGAACTGAAGGAATTTGCATTGAACAATCTTTCTAAAGAACAGGATAAAACATCTGAGTTCCTTGATTTCAAGGAAGACCACTTTGTGGGCCAGATTGATGAAGCAGGGATGGAAGACACTTGTTCACTTAATGATAATCGGGAAGCAGAAGGTGGTTTTGAAGAAAGTGTTTCAGAAAATCATGATTACAAGAAAGAGAGTGACCTCAAAGGTATATGAAACCTTAAGACCTATATTTTACAATGATCAATTTCCAAGTTTCTAGAGCCCTTTGATGCCCACCACAACACCACCAAGCTCAATACTAATTTTTTTCTGCCCATTTCAGTTAACTCTTTGACTCCTATGGATAACTAGTATCCAAGTCTCCTTGCAAAATCTACCTTGAATAGGAGCATCAATACATCAATCAACTTGAAGTTTTGACGATCCCCCCCCCCCCCCTTGGATAATCCACTGGGAATTTGAATGTTTTAAGATTGTGCAGTACCAGATTTGATGGTCAATTTTTTTTGGAGAAGGCAAAACAAGTGACCATGACCTTCTACACATTTGCCAAGCTTTAAAATCGAAATCTAGACCTTTTCTTCAAAGCCAATCACTCTCAAAAGCTAAAGTTAACAAGTGTTTACCTTTCAAAATCTCTGTATTAAAGATATAAAACTTGTACTATTCCCCTGAAAAGACTCAACACCTCCAGTTCAAATTCCCAACCCCAGCCAGCAGGCAAGATTCAAATTTCCCACCTGCACACAGATGACGATCAAATGCCCATGAGTTGCCGGGGGGGAGGGGATGTTGAAGCTTTGAACTGATTGGCAAGAATAAAGGAAATGATCTCTTACTAAAGAAACTCTTGATTGTGAAACAAATTCTCCTTGTCAGCACCTTAAGAAATGTGTTGAGAACAGTATGGAGAATATAAAACCTGATTTTAGGGTGTTAAGGGATATTAAAGTCTGGTCATCTCTCTGTTTTTGTATTGAAATTTTTAGAATACTCATATGACCATTGTTTCTTGTCATATATTTTAAAGCTAGGAAAATTGTTTTCCCTTTGCAAAGCTGTGGTCTAGCAGTGCCCAGTACTGGCCCCTGGCACCTTACTTTTGTTCCTGGGTGACTCAGGAATTTTAGTTTTTTCATAAAAAGCATATGCTGGGCACCCTGGATTTCACAGTTTCAGAGCACTGGGCTCCATTCAATTTTCCTCAGGGCACAGTCGTGCTTTTGTGGTAATTTTACCTATATGCTGGGCACCCTGGATTTAACAGTTTTAGAACACTGGGCTTCATTCAATTTTCCTTAGAGCACAGTCTTGCTTTTGTGTTAATTTTACCTGCACCCTCTTACCATATATCTTTTTATCCGATCCACCTTTCAACAGGAGGAATCCCAAGACATCATGATGGGAGTATAGAAGAACATCTAAGAAGACCTGTAAATCCAAGTTACAAAGTTCTGGCAGAAGAGTTGCCGGAGCCATTGGATTCATTCAGCCACTCTTCATCATCTGATGGAATCTGGCCCTCCTGCAGTAACAAGGGACCTAGAAGATCAATAATTGGTATGCAGTCTTGCAGTCAATTCCTGTTATTTTATGTAAATATATCTTATTAACCAAGCATGAGGGCCGTACTGGGAGAATATCGGCCCGAGGTCTTGACAGTACGGACCGAGCTGTACGAAAAAGACCAAGGGCCAATATTCTTCCAGTACGGTCCTGAGCAAGCTTGGTTAATAAGAGATTTATTATACGACTGAAGTTCAAAGGGACACAAGTGCGGTGTCATTCGGGACCATTCGGGACCATTCGGGACAGTGCACGGTCCAATACTGAGAGAATATTGACCAACAATAGAGCATTTTGATTGGTTGATTTTAGTTATTGGCCCTCTGACTGCCTGAGTCGTGTAATAATAATAATTTATTTACCAAGGGTGACACACTACCGTTAAGAACTGTTCAAATTTTGGCCCTCCCCTAAGATGTAAAATTGATTTATAAATATTAAAAAGGTTAAAGCAGCTAAAATGGTAAAAATGATAATTCATTCGCGTCCATAAAAATTGAAACCTAATCCAAAACACACTTCAAAATATTTGTTGTGGGAGACATGTTGGCCTTAAATGATTAGGGCACTGAACTCTGGTTTGTGAGGTAGAGGTTCAAGGCCTGGCCTGGTGGGTGTGTTTTGTTCTTGAGCAAAATGCTTTACTCTCTCTGTGACAACACCTCTCTCCACCCAGGAATGTAAATGGGTGCTGGTGAATTCTTGAGGAAGCCTGATTAAATGCCGTGGGGGAAACCTTGCAAGGGACTGGCATCTCATTAAGGGGGGAGTAGTGATACTTCAATTCATCTGGAGTGGATAAGCTACGTCTGTGTGGGTCACTTCGCTTCAGTATGGACTGTATAATTGTTTTAAAAGAATTGTGTCATTATTAGTGTGGCAAGAATAATGAAACAGACTGTCAGTGAAAAGCACCATCATGATCATAATAAAATGGTCAGGCAAGTCTGCACAACTCATACACGCTGAAAGTTCAAGAGAATATAATTTGAAAAGTGTTTTTTTTTTTTTACCTTTAATCAAGGCTCAACTTCATCCTGTGCAGAGGAACTACCAACTTTGGATACAAACAAGATTCCCTCTGAGCTTTTAATTCCATATGAAGACTTGGTTTGGCATGAACCTCTTGGTCGGGTAAATTGCCTTTTATTTCCCTTTCCTCATGATGTTATTGTTGCTTTTGTTTTTCGGTTCTTCACAAGGGTGGAATAGAAAATTTATCTTGTCTTTCAAAAATCTCTGAACATCAACTGTAAGAATTATTTGTCACTGGCTAACATCTCTTGCTTTGTTACCAACAAACACAGGGTCAGTTTGGTGAAGTAAGGAAGGCAAGCATTGTATCCTCAAATCAGATGGGAACTCCCAAGGTAATTTCAACAATGGTCATCTCAGCAATGTTGTCAAAGCATCATTAACTAACTATAAATTAAACTTGTTATATGTCAAAAACCCTTACCACTCATTTAATTTGTTAATCACACAATATTTAATGCTTGATTATATGACACAATTAAAACATATATTATTTGGTATCACTTAAGTTGATTGTGGAGGTGTGGTGGCCTCATGGTTAGTATGCTCGACTCTGGATCAAGTGATCCAGCTTTGAGCTCTGGCTGGGGACAGTGTGTTGTGTTGTTGGGCAAGACACTTTACTCTTTTCACCCAGGAGAATAAATGGGTACTGGCAAATTTAATGCTGGGGGTATTACCCTGCGATGGACTTGCATCCTTGCATATCATCCTTGGGCGAGTAGAAATACTCCTAGTTGCCTCATACTATGGAAACCAAAAAAAAAAAAAAAAAAAACCAGAGTTAAGTGCTGACCTGATGGGCCACTTGGCTCGTAAACAGCCTTTACCTACCTTACCTAGTAAGTTGATTTACATTTACCTTTTCTAATCTACTCTAAAATTAGCATTCATATTCTCCACACTGTTCTCGTAACATTTCCTATGATACCGAAAGGGAGAATTTGTTTGACAATAAGGAGCTTCTTAAATTGATGATCATTTTCTTTATTCTCATGATGGCACGGTAAAGAGAAATTAGAAGCCAGGGTACATGGAATTAGTAAGTTATCCAAGATAGCCTTGTTGGTTAATATTAAGAGTACGTCACTAGTCATGATCCATAATTACTCATGGACTTTTTTCCCTCAGAGGGATGAAGTTGCAGTCAAGGTGTTGAAAGACAAGGCATCAGCTAAGGACTCTAATGACTTCATCAAAGAAGTGGAGACAATGATTCTGTTAGCATCAAAACAGGATTGTAAATACATTATCAAACTTCGTGGAGTCTCCAAAGGTAAAATAAAATGACTTTTTATCAACAATTTTCTCTACTTGTCTGAAGATTATTTTAGATCACTAAAATGCATTTAATTTAGTGCTTGATTTCAAAAGGGTTCCAGCTTAAAAATTTAACAGTCTTCGTTTTTATACCTGGGAATCACTGTGGTCAACAGCTAGAGTTTCATTACATTTTAAAAGCTTGAGCATCCTCATAAGTCAGAGTAACTGTGCTAAACATTAAAACCAGAATCATTTATACGTATGTCCAGCATGACTGTAGGCGGGTACTAGCCAACACTTGTATATCCTGGCACCAGTGCCAGGTTCCACCATCTAATTACAACCTGGCTGATGGTTAAGGTGCTGGAGTCTGGGCCAAGAAGTCAGGTTCAAGACCTACCAATCTAGGTCCTTGTGTTGTGTTTTTGGGCAAAACATTTACAATGTAACTCTACAGTGCCTCCCTCCACCCAGGAATACAAACTGCCAGGGAAACCTAAAAAAATGCTAAGGGGGGAGAATAACCTCACCCCATCCAGAAGGAGAGGTAATAACCTAAAATGTGAGGAGAGGAGTTCCAACTAGATGAGCCATTTGGCTCAATTACGAACTGGATACATTCCTGGGTCAGGAGAAGCAAAGTGGGGGTAGTGCTAACCCAAGAACACCTACTATTGACCAGGATTGCTGCAGCCAAACAATTTGGCCAAGATATATCTCCAGCCAGTGCAAATATCTTAATCTTGATTATTTATATACTTGTTAAAAAGGTATTAAATCACAAATTTCACTTCCAGTTTATCAAAATATGTAAATTTTATCTCTCAAAGTGGTTCAGTAATTTTTTGCACGAGGCAACATTTTCATTCAAGTAATAACTGTAAGTTATGGTTTCAAATTGATGAGCTACACCTTATCGCAACATTTCAGACAAGAAAGACAAACTTATGCTGGTGACAGAACTTGCTCCATTGGGAGCTTTGGTGGACTACCTACCCAGAAACAAGGTGGGATGCAGACTTACATTAAATTACCAGTATCCCTGTTAGAGTGGAGAAACTTTGCAAGGCTTTCAATGTGGTTTGGCCTGCAGTCTAAGCAAATCAGCTCTCTTAGATAAAGTTGATTTTCTGACTAGGAGGAAACCATATGACTAGTTTTTCTAATCTGGAATGCCATGATTTACTAAATTAATCTACTAGCATTTATTAACTGTAAATTCTTGCTCAATTACAAATTACCACAAAAGTCGTTGAGCCACTGAATATATTATGATCTGCAGGCAAACTGTTTCTTCTGGTCATGACGAAATGTAGTAGATTTTTGAAGCTAGTGATTAAAATTGTGCAGAATTTTTTTGTGCAGGAACTTATTTTAATTTGCTTTTGATTTACATCTATATGCATATATATTCAATCATAGTCCATAAATACTATTATAATATCTATAACTGTTAAGCAAATCAATGAGAGGCTGATTTTGATATAATAATTGTAATCTTTTTTTTTCAAAAGGACATTCTTCGAACACCCATGCTCCTTGAATTCTGTGCACAAATTTGCCAAGGAATGAGATACTTGGTATGTTTGAATGATGCATGCATTGTCTTCTGGGCCCAGTTGTTCAACAGCCAATTAATACTAACCCAGGGTTAAATTTTAGATACCCAAGTTTCTATATTTCTCTGTTCAAAAGTGGTTTAATTTTGGGATCATTTTCCCAATTCTTTTTAGAGCATTCAATCATCAAATTGTAGACAAATGGAATTAAACTGAATTTTCTTTTAAAGCTTTCAGATCTGAAATTATATTTCAGACTAAACCTGGGTTATCTTAACCCTCCTTTGAACAGCCCATCCATGTTGATTTTGTATAAAGACTTCCTTCTAAATTGACAACACATTTTAAAAAAATAGAGTTTTTGCTCAAAAACAAGGCTCCTTTGCATGATCTTTAAGGAATAATAATTGTGCCTGCCATTTTTGAGAGAAGTTTGCCCTTAGAGGATAGAATGCTTAATTGACTAACCACATAAGGGCTAATGGGCATCCCTAGCCTTTCCCTCCCTGTAGATAAAAACTCTGGCATTGTTTTATCACCTTTGGGCTAGCTAAGTACTGTAGCTTTCAATTGGAAAGAAACTGCTATTTGAAAACTTGTATCAGTTTTCCAATGAAAATAAACAAAGCATACCTTACAAAGAGTTCAGCTAACCTGGCAACAATCATGCTCCCATTAAATATATTTTGAAACAGTCCCTCTAGATCTCCACCTCTAAAAAGCCCACTCTCTGATAAGCCCTTGTCTGAAAGCCATTCTGCCTCTCCCCCAGCTAGCCTCCTAAAGGCAAAAATTAGAGCAGTTTGTTACGTCAGATTTTGGTCAGTTTGTTTTTGGTGCTTTATTGAGTGGAGTGTCTATAGGAACAAAGGGTGAAAGTTTCTAAAGAAACTGTGGTGCTGCATTTGTGGGGGTAACAAGGTAATTTGGTTATATCAACTGAGTCGAAGTTGTAAATTGGCCACCGTAATGAGTTAAAAAGCTGACATTTCAAATGTTAGCCCTTCGTCATTTGCTCTGACAAAGAGCTAATGCTCGAAACTTCAGCTTTTTAACTTGTTAAGGTGGCCAATTTACAATTTCAACTAGGTTGATATAACCAAATTGTCTATAGGAACAGTTTGAAACTTTTTGAAATGTGATATATTTATGGGTTTGAAAGAAGACATTTCTAAGCCTTGGAGAGGGAGATGTGAATTTAAACATTTACTGCTTTTAGGAATCTCAAAAACTACTTCATAGAGACCTTGCTGCAAGAAATATCCTGGTTATGCGGGAGGACCTTGTGAAGATCAGCGATTTTGGACTCTCCAGGCTAGAGGAATACTACAAACTTCAAGAATCCCATAAAGTGCCCATCAAGTGGTAAGAGAGAGAAAATTTTCATTAATTCTTCTCTTCTACACAAGGAAATGTGATGGTAGCTTTTGAAGTAATACAGTTTGATTATCCAGGTGATTGTAGTCCTGAGAAATACTGTTGTGGTTAATAGTGACTGATATTTCAACAACCTAAGCAGAATAAATCAATTTGTTTCCTTATTTTCGGACTTCCACTCAGTTTGTCGAAATGTCAGTCACTGCTACCCACAACAGTCCTTGTCAAGACTTACACTCTACCTAACAATTACACTACAAGATCACATGTGCATGTTACCCTCACATTCAAACCGTTTACTTTTAAATTAAGTTTGTCTTACAGTAGATAACAGAAGGAGCCAATCTTGTAGCAACAACTACTCTAACTTATAATTTTAGCACTTTTGTCATCCAATTGTTAAAAGAAATCTGCATTTGCATTGGTGTTCTTGGCTTTACTTTTGACTGAACTAGAAAAGTTGTGCTGTCCTCATGTCCTTTCAGATGCAAAACCAAAAACCTACAGAACTTTGTATCTTTGTACTTCACTGTGGGGAAATTGTATGTATCAGATTTTTTTGGTTAACCAAATTATCTCAGCTGGGGATTGAAACAAAATTTGTTTTTTCTCTAATGAATTTGCACCTACCTTAAAGTTACTCTCTAGAACCTCAGACTTAAATAAATTACTGGGTAACTGTCTCATAGTTTTGCTTTTCATAGCAAATTTAAATTCTATATTTTGCTTTTCATCCCAGGTATGCACTGGAAAGTTTGATTGAAAAACGTTTTACCACTAAAAGTGATGTCTGGAGTTTTGGAGTAACTATGTGGGAAATTTTCTCCTTCGGGGACAAACCATACAAGGACGTTGAAAACCGCAGGGTGAGAGATGAGAAATATGCAGTCCAACCTCTCTTTTTAAGCCCTTAGAGCTAGCCCCAGATCTCACTTTTATAAATTGCTCCTTAATTAATGTCTGCCATACAACTGTTATTATATTTAGACTATGAGCAGTCCCTCCTTTTTCTGCATAGTCCATTCAGCAAGCCGAAAAAAAACAATCAGCAAAAAAAATTGATGTTAATGCAACCTCCAAAACTGTAGGTGGGAGTGAGCCACACAAAGAGTTACCCTTATTGAAAATGAGATTTTTTACGAATGAAAGTCACTCATTAGTGGCACATCAAACTCTCTGGCCTATAGTCAGCTCCGTAGTCCCTACTTTTCCATGTGTCTGGCTTCCTGAGTTATTTCTCACATTGTGTTCAGCCTTTTAACTGTAACTTTCCAACAAGTAATTATAAACTTGATCATTCTAAAATGAACTAAAATTTCTTTTCATCCACAGCTCCCTGAATTTCTAGAAAGTGGAAATCGACTACCATGTCCACCTAAGTGCTCACAGAAGGTCTATGAAGTCATGCGCAATTGCTGGATAAAAGATACAAGTAAAAGACCAAGCTTTTTTCTCCTGGAAACAACATATTTGGAAAAATTACAAGAGGAGTATCCTCTCGATGGTGAAGTTTGACATTAGAGGGCAGAGATCTTGGGTCCCTTCCTTCTCAATCAACACTTGGTCTATTGAAATAGGAGAAATACCAGATGTATGGTTAACTTCCATTCAATTCACACCACAAGGCTGGTTTTGAGAACATTGTGTGTTTATGAGACCATGACACCATACTCTGTTGAAACCTTTACTTGCACGTGGGAGTATGTTACTTATTTGTCAAGGCAACTCATTACTTAAACACCAAGGTCACAGTTGTTTGGGTGGCTAACTATAATGCCATGTGCTGAATATATATCTTATTAGACGTTTTGTTGTGTACTACTGCTGAGTATTTTTACTAGTTGTGCCGTATTTTGATGAGCCCGTAGGGCGGGTCAAAATACAAATAACGAGTAAAAATACTCAGCAATACTAAACAACAAAACGTCTAATAAGTTATTTATTATCCAACACGCCAAACTGTTATTTCAGTGCGGGCGAATTTCGCGGATATTTATTTCGGGGAGTGTGTGTCTGAAGTATGCGAAGCGGAACGGAATTGGTGTGTTGTTGTGTTGCTGTTTCTATTTTGTTCAATAAATGAAGAAATTTCCTAGTCATCTAGCTGTTTTCTTCATTCGATTCATCTAATAAACTTGGATCTATATTTGCCAGCCATTCTGACTCTTCGTCGTCGGAAATAGGATTGAAATTGTCCGCCAATTTCAAATTTTTTTTTCGTAACCACAATGCAATTCTTTGCTTGCGTGATGCGAGAAAACCTGTTTAACCGGTACTCTAGAGTACAAATACCACATGATATTTGTACTCGTCTATGGCGTTACTTGTACTCTAAGAAGTGTAGTTGGATAATAAATATCTATAACCAAGGGATAGCTCAGGTACATTTTGCTATCTGTTATTCACTATAATATAGGGATTTATTTGTTGTTTAACATTATCCACCATATGAACAACCAGTGCCAGGTTTAACTTGTGATGATCTTGTCCCACAACACCCCAGTAGCTCTTACCTTACAAGTAGTAAATAAATGTATTCAAATTAGAAACCAATGCAAAACAGTTCTCTCAGTCCATTTGCAGATCTGAACCACCTTAGGCAGAGGTTTCCTTCATGATAAGATCCTGTTTTGGAAGATAAGAGACAGCTCCTCTGTTCTACCTGTTATATAGGACTTGACAATTTGAAAAATGACCATTGTTATAATCATTGCAGGTGGCAGTTTTCAGCACTCATGTTTTAATTATATTTTTGGCATGTAAGTATGTACATTATATTGGATCCTAAATTCTGATTGGCTACCCAGGTAGATCAGATGGCCTGTCTACTCGTCTTAGTTTGCAATTGATTTGATGTCATCTTTTGGCCAAATTATAAATCGTCTATCAATGGAGTTTGCTTGGTTTTCATAACTTGATGTTGGGGTAATTTTTTATTTCATCCATTTTGAAATTATAGGGATGCTTGCAATCTGATTGGTCCTTGTTGATGTAATTTATTCACAAATTGTACCATTTTGTTTTCCTAAATCACATCTTTTCCAGGCTAATGAGAAAGCTTTACTTAAACACAACAACCAATCAGACTTAAAGGCTTGTTTAGAGTAACCAATTAATTCATAGGAAAAACAGCTTTAAATTAATTTTGCAACCTTTTACTAAGTAGTTCAGTAGTGGAACAATAGTATGTTTGTACAAACTAAAAAAACCTGTATTTAAGCAACTGAATTTTGCAATTTCAAAATGGATGTAATAAAGTGGTAACTGAAATTTGTATGATGCAATTTTGGTCTGAAATCATACTTGGGATTTCAAATCAAACTCACACTGGACATGTTTGATTTTGAAATCGCGTGACTTGTGTAATCTCAGACCAATTTGCATTCCACTCATTTCAATCACCATTATAGATCACCATTGAAAATGTAAGTAACTAGAGTTGGTGGCTGCAATTCAAGCCATCAGAATGTTTCAAAACCTGCAACATGGTTACAAAAATGCACATAACTTGCAACATTCAAATGACAGAGGAGTACTATAAAAAAATTTTGAAGACAGAAAAGAATTTTTTTTTTCTCCATTTATTTGGTCCCAACTGTCCCATTGAGTTTAAATCCCATTAAATGTCCTAGTGTTTAAATTTAATTGCATGGTTTGCTATGTTTGTTTTAATTACTGGCTAGAAAGTGACCACACTCCCACTTAATTTTAGCAGCAAGTAGAGACTTTTAATAATTAACGTTTTGGTAGATTACTGAATGTTAAGCCATAGGAGTGTGATATATCCTCATTCTATTGTACTGAGTATGTTATATGTATCCAAACACAGTCATGTCTAATATTGACAGGGCTATAAACATCCTTGAGAAATACACTTACAGAGAGTTAAATGTAAGTTTAATTGAAAGCACAGTGCATAGAATTGCTGATATGCTTTTGTGAGTTATTTAGCTGGCACATATCAGTAATATTGTCATTTTTGTTGTGTATTAAATTATAAAAAAAAAAATTTAAAAACCAAGAACTAATTTCATTGTTTGTATCCCTTGGAAGATATTTGCATGCAATTTTTACTTCCAAATTTTCTTTATTAGTTTCTTATTATTCTCAAATGAAGAATTTATCAATACTACATTTTTGTTTCATGAATCTATTCTTTCAATAGTATTCTGCAATGGCATCTTTTTGTAAGGGAATAGCAACATTTGAAGTCAAAGTCTTATCCATCAAAGAAATAATTTTTTGCTTTTGTGGAGGATGTCTGACATTACTGCTGTTTTTCTCAGAACCCTTTCACTCCCAAGATCTTCTTAGCAATTCTTCCCACTTTGCCATACAATTCCTGTTATATTACTTAGAGAATTTTGAATTAGATCAATTAATAATCCCATAGTTGATGTTATCCTTTTTTCTCATCATTTGTCTGCGTGATATCGTATTGATATTGTAAGGAGAAATTCTGTTGTTGTCACTCATGGGAGAAAAATAATGAAAAGCAAATTTTTAATCAAAATATCAGATTTACTCCAGAGTTCTGATGTCTAAAAAAATATATTACAATTACTTGATCTCAACAATCTGTTGTATCACAAGGAGCAATATTGGTCCAATTTGGTGTATAATGTGACCAGAGGAAAAAACATAGCTTGCCCATGACTCCCTTTTAATGGCCAACATGGTTGCAAACATATACCATTGGAGCAATGTTGGCACCACCTTAGACTGTGGTGGTTCTTGAAATAAAAGTACATTGGTCAGTGCCCATGCTTTGTTGGCCAAGATGTTATACTGGAATTCGTGACAGTGTTCCCACAACAACCACTTTTTGAACACCTTCAGTCTTCAACACAACCAAATAGATTTAAAAATCAATTTTAATCACAATTCATACCATGACAGTTCAGTAACATGGCATAGACTAAATCATTAAGAGACATGTCCAGCTAGTTTCCTGAATTGCATTAGCCTGCATAGCTGGCCATTTTGGGTGCTATTTGAGGCATCAAGAGGCATAGCCATGAACACAAATTAATGCCATCCATCTCCCATAAAAAATTCAAACTTTGCCATTCATCACTTTTCAAAGGGCAGACAACAGCATACAAAAAAATTCTGCCAGCTGCACAGACTTCACTTCAACTACTAGAATGTTCATTATCTCTCTGCCATGAACACCGACTGACACCACTGCACAAACCACTCGCACATATTTGATATAAGTTCATGATTCACTTTGCCATGTAGCTTTAGTTCGTGGTCTGCACCCTCCACCCAGTGCATTGTCCAGTCATTTGCCATTCTATTCAGAGTTGTATCCATTAAATCAGGCCTACAGTATGGATCTTTTCTGCCACTTATAAACAATGCAGGCAATCCAAGATGGAGAAGTGAAGATACTCGCAGCTCAGAAGTCTTGCGAGGAGGATGCAAAGGGTATGACAAACATGCAACACCAAATATGAAGTTTGTGGTCAAACTGCTGTTTGAGGCCACCTCTGCTGCCACGCGTGCTCCCATTGAGCGGCCTAAAATCAAACACAACCTAAACATCCTTGTTTTGAAACAGAAGGAGCATAACAGGGTTTTCCTGGAGAAGTGTGATGACAGGAGAGTATTGTAAAAGTGACAATAGGAGTAAAAGTATTCTCCAAATCTAAAGAAGAAATGGCTCAGTCCATTCAAATTTAACAGGTCCGCCTCGTGGTTAGCTCATTTGGTAGAGCGCTGGACTGTTGTGTGGGAGGTCAAGGGTTCAAGCCCCCGCCGGACCAACACTCGGGGTCTTAAAACAACTGAGAAGAATGTGCTACCTTTCTATAATATCAAGAAATGGATAGATATTCTAGTCTTCTCGGATAGGGACGAATAAACTGTAGGTCCCGTCTCCTGCAGGGTTAGGGGTAGGAGACGTTAATTTCCCATGAACGAGATTACTGTGTGGTGGATGTCCTCCCCTGGGATGGGATGGGTGGGTATATCTGCTGAAGATGGGCTGTACTGCCCTTTGCAGATTAGACATTTAGATTTAGAACGGGTGAATGCTGTGTAGTAGCTGTAGAAGTCTCCCATCTTCAATACCTAATACACAGCCTGCACAGAGGGTTTGGTTTCCTAACCAAAGAAGCATTATGTATGAGAATATTGTGTACCTGCTATGATGCACATTTTGATTGGAAACTCTTCAAAATTCCTTAGGAACTCCTACAAAGGCAACATTTAGATCGTTGAATTCTTAAATGTAACAGTTTCTGCTGAGGGCAAAATAGCTGGAAAAAAGTCCCTTACTATAATTCTTGTGTAGAGGGTGGCAGTCAGACGAAAATCGTGCAGTTTGTGAATGTTAAACCAAACCAATCCGTAAACAAAGTAAACAAAAGCGACATTCGTGAGTCCGTGTCGTAAATTACGTTACAAAGCTCGTACCAACATGTTAATTAATCGCCGCGGGACCACAAACAAGAAAAGTCACTCTCACCACAACTGCTGTGAAACACTGAGTCCTGTACTGGAAGTTTTTCGTCCTGCAGGTGAATCTCAAACACAGTATCCCCGTGCTTGCGAGATGAGCAGCTAGTTTCTCCAAATGGAGGTAATTCATATTCCCTCCGGCCCCGTGTGTCAGAATCACAGCACACCCGTTCCACGATGCCTGACATGGAAAGTTAAACACGCCATCCAATTCACGTTCTTCAACTGGGATTTTAACTGCAACCTGTTTAAACAAATATAAAAGGCAATGAACCAGCACAATCAACTACAGGGAGCTTTTTTGTTTTTTTGTTTTCAGCATACCTTTCGCAGATTCCGCGCCATGTTTCTTGTTGCTATGCATGCAGAAAGGACTGGTCTCTAGCCGACAGTAGAAACGTTGTGCCCAATCCCTCGTGGTAATGTTCGGGAAAGACACCCATCCTCTCGTGCGTAAGTCGCACTTCGCGCTCGCGCTCGCTTAAAAAGGCAAAAAGATCACATCGGTTCTGCGGGCTAGGATACACATAAAAGTCGACATCCAAAAGATATCTTACTGGCAATGAAGTGGCCTGCGTTTGTTTTTCTTATTCCAACTTATTACGGCAGGGCTTCAATCTAAATAAACACAGGAATGAGTATTACAATTAAAAATATTGCATGGCTTTTTGGAACATTGCAAGGAAATTTCATGATTTGGGATGTCTTGAAAGCAGTTTGGATAAAGATCACAATGAATTATGCATCTCAATTTGATTGAATATTGAGATTGAATGATCACGTCCCATAACGACAGACCCCATGGAGATCCCACAGGGAACCCACATGTAGGCTTAGCCACGGATGATTGAGTACCCACTGAGGGAGTGAATATCAAAGGCAGCCACCTATCCCCCTCCTCTAAACAGATGAACATGACACAAAAGTCATTATTTTAAGGAAGTGATTAAAAGGAAAACACTCTCTTTAATATATCCAATATAAACCTGGAAAAAAGCTCTACAAAGCCATTAATACTTATTTCTTAAATATATTCCATGTAACAGTAGGGTTTATTACCGTACATTACAAAATTGAGGCAAGGCAAACTAGCCAAGGACCTCTCTTCTCTTTGTGTTTTTAAAATTAAAATGAATTAGAATGAAAATTCATCCATAAATGCTAAAGACTTTCTAGTCTAGGAAAACTATTTAATGTAAATGTTCTATTTTTGCTTTTAATTTTATATAACACCATTACTTTTGCAGAGCGCATACATGTGACCACTCTGGTCAAATAAGTATTCTTCATATGAATATCAGAATTAAATATCATGCCGTTTATTATTTTTGATGTTAGAAGACTGGTAATGTGCAATCAACACTTTTTGCTTAACTGTGATTGGCCCAACAAAAAAGCTATGCCACCTAATCAACCAATCTGATGTAAGTCTCGCTTTGGTTTTGTGTCCATGCGTACTTTGTTTCACCTTTGCAACCAATCAGATGCAAAATCAGTCTAGATCACCACTTAGATACATGCGTTTCCCACACTCAGCACTAGCTACAGAGAGGGAAGGGGGGGTGGGGGAGAAGGGTGGTTCTCTTAGTACTTGGCAAGTTCCTTATCTAACTCATCCAGATCTGCTAGAGCTTGATCACTCAATCTTTTGTCCTCTTCAATCTTCTGCTTATTTTCATATTCCTTCTGCAGGGCCTGTCTGTATTCCTCATGCCTCATCACGACCTGTTCCACTTCTTTTTTGTACAGTCGTTTTAGCATTGTCTGCCAACAATCTAGCTCCGCGTAACGGAACAAATCCCACTGGAAAAGACAGGTGCAAAACTTAAATAAGTGAACAATAAGAACATACCACACACAAATTTTGCAACGTGAAAGATAGGCATGGCAAAATTGAGATGAAATCCCGTAATGCATGGTTGCTAAGAAAACTAAATTATCAATGTAAAGTGTGCTGTAAAAAAACTTGGTAAATGAATGATTTAATTTGCACCATTTAAACACGACAAAAGAGGCTTGTCCTTCATTGTTCTCATGCATTAACCACAAAAAAGTTGAATTTGAGGAGTAATGATAACCTACTTACACCCAATTTATGCCTAAGGAATAATAGTTCATATCTAGTGCCTCACAAGCTGCATTTAAATCTTACCTTTAGAAAACAGTCATAATCTGGGCTAGCCTTGGCATAAATTTGCAGCCATTCAGGTATTTCTATTAACAAAAAACATGCAACATAGTACATCAATAAAATTAAATGTGAATAGATTCAGACATGATGTACAAGTAAAGAAATAATCTTTGCAGGTAACCTGGCTTTGAAAGGATTTGAACCCACCCCCTCCCCGATACTAGTTGGGAAGAGGAGGGGGACATGGATTCAAATTCCATTGATGCCTGAATTTTTTAAGTAAATAGAAAGTATTTCTGTCTTTAAAGCTTTTTATTAGTATACCTTCACTAATATATGGATTTGCTGGCACTAAGGGATTCTGTGCGGGAATGGCTTGAGATTCTGGACGTCCAGCATCTGACACCCTCCTCTGTTGATGCTGCTGGTGCTGGATGAACTGTGTTTTCACTGGATGTTCATACTGCGTTATCTTTGTGTTATGACTAAGTGAAATAATAGACATATCGAATAAGATTAAGCCTTTGGCCCTCAGAGAGACTAGCACCTCATTTCTGCTCGCAACATCACCCTTGGATCACACATAAAGATCACGAGTATGAAGGAAACGATCACCAACAAAAGAAACTCTTGATTTTTTAAAAAATTGTCCTTGTCAGAACCTTAGGAAATGTGTGGGGAATAGGCACACTGACAGTGGTGGATCCAGGGGGAGGGTCCGGGGGGGTCCAGACCCCCCCTATCAGACCTGATGCTTACAACTTAGAGACTGAAATTCTTACATCCGCAGGATCGTATATCACTTTTTAACTGGCTGATTTTTTAAATTAATGAATCCAAGTAAACTGTAAGTAGCCAAGGAATTATAACGTGCCACCGCAACTGGTGGGAGGGGGTGTGGGGGGTGTGGGGGAGAAGTAATTTGCCTCAAAAGAGTCCAACAGTCCTTTCTGAACCAAAGTTTGGACCCCCCCCCCCAATCAAAAATTCCTGGATACGCCCCTGACTGATATCAGGGTGTAGAGGGTTAAGCCTTTGTGGGAGAGCGAGTTATAAGGCATGTTTCAGGTTGATATCATTATTTTTAAGCCAGCTCTGGGCTCTCAATCATCTATGAAAAGAAAAAGTTATGAAGAGGGATCATTATGGTGGTTGCTGAATTAGCTATGTACTACGTTGAATTTGTACTCAATCAAATATCACTCATTTGTTTTAAAATTAATTCCTTCTCACATACTTGACATAGTAGACCCCAAAGTTTGGGGATTCAATTTTTTCCCAGCCATCTGGTAAACCTGAAAATAAATTCTCCACTTAGTTTTTTTATCAGTTATGCAATAAATGCTATGCTTACAGATCAAATACTGCCCAAGTTGAGCTTTACTGTGCAATTAATTTATATTCTATCAATATAACAAAAAAAAAGAGAAAGAAAGGAGATAAATTCCTAGAGAAACTATGGTGCCACATGAGTGATGATTTGGTTTTATCAACTGAGTTGATAGGTAAACGTAAATTGGCCTCTGTAAAGAGATTCTAAACCTGGCATTTTGTTTAGAATCTCTTTATGGTGGCCAGTTTATAAATTCAACTTGGTTGGAAAAACCAAATTATATTAAAGAAAATAAAATAATACTGTACCTGCTTTCTCGAGAGGGTGACACCAATCTGTTGTTTCCGTGTTGTGACTAAAACAAGATGGAAATTTGTTTGTGTTGAAGTAAATAAATACAGGTACAAAATGTTACAATTTTTTTCAATAGTCCATTTTGCAGTTGCCTGCTTGGTTGCCAAGCCTTTGAATAGGAGTGGGGCTTATAAGGGTGACCTTGTTATGATATAGACATTGTTGCTTTTCAAATGTAAATCACTTTGTTATCATGCTAACTAGATACTGGTCTCTATCACAACAAGGTCACCTTCAGCCTCACCGCAAATCAAAGGCTTGGCAGCTACGTACAAAATTGTAAAATGGCCTCTTGCTCTAAGACACCAGAACATCAATTATTACAAAAACAATTAAAATACAGTTTGATTATTCATGCTTAATTACCCAGACAAACAGGTCTTTAAAACAAAGACAACTGTTATGATTATACAGTTAAATGAAGCTGGAATGCTGCTGCATTGAGAATAAGCTAGTGTTGCCAAATCATGAGAAATAATGGAAGTTTATGTTTTTGATTTGTTGATGTCCTGATCCTCAATGTGATTGGTCACACAATAAAAATTCCCCAAATAATGGGGATGGGATAATGGAATAGCAACAAGAATTTACCAGTGAACATTCCACAAGACAGCTTTTCTTGTCCACTGTTTCCAGGTTGAACTGGAATTTGAAAGTTGGTTTTTATTGGGAAAGGAAAACCAAAGGATGCAGAGGAAAACTCCCAACATAAGGACAAGAACCAACAAAGTGCTCAAATGCCAAATGTTATGATACCACAACCAAGAATCAAACCCAGGCCACAATAGTGAGAGGCAAATGCTCTCAACACTACACCATCCTTGTTCCTTAAAAATCCCAACTTTAGAGGGTGTTATACTTTTCTGAGTTGGTTGGTATTTGTTAACTTACTCTATGTAATATTTTCTCCCATCCGGAGTCCATGACACTTGGAATCCAGGAGGAAGAGAGAGATCTAATTGGTTTAGCTGACTGCCATTAAACACTGGAGGAAGAAGAAAATTGTTATTAAAAAAAACAAGAAGAACATTGATAAAAAAAAAAATCAAAACTAGGTGGTAAGTTTTAATAAACTTTTCCCTTATAAGTGAAAATGAAGTCAATATCACAGAGAAACAAGCAAGAGAAGAGCAATACAACTTAGAATGAAGGCTTCATTAAACAAAAGGGTATATAGTTTTACATAAAATTGATCCAATGGACACATTTTGAATAAAGCTTAATCAACCTAAGGTTGATAATCAATTGAATAGACCAAAAATGTAGAACAGTTCATTAGCCAATATTTTTACTTAATGTTCTAGTTATCAGTGTAAATTTGAACAAAGGAAAGTAAAAATAGTTCAAGTTAACAGGGAGTACAAGTTAACCAAGTTTGAGTAAACTGATGGTAAATGATGGAAAAATTGGGTCAAATCCAAGGGAAAATTGCATTTTATTCCAGTTAGCAGGGCTCTGGTATTAATAAAGAACTACTCCAAAATGATAAACTACAGTCTTTCTCTTCACCTAAATTCTTTTTGTCATTCATGTTTCCAGAGGGGAAGAATTTCTCACCAAATCCCCCTTGCTGCATGGTGACAGGTCCTTGCAGTTTCACCGCAGATTCAGTCTGCGAAGTGTAGATACCCTGACCTCTGCCAGAATATGACAGACCACTATCACCATACGAAGTTAACACCTCACTTCCATTTTCACTAAACACATTGTTTGAAGATGCAGCACCCTGATTTGTATAGAATCTAAACCTTTGTGATGCAGCATCTGGTATGTAAGGCTCACCATAAGACAGATCATAACTGATTGAATCTTGAACATTAGAAAATGGCTTTCCACCATGCACATTGTACAGTCCTTTATTACCATACATGTTTGAAACATTCTTTGGTGCATTCTGTGCATAACTGTACCCACCAGGAGTCAAATTTGATTCACTCATAACTTTCTTGTCCACTTTAAGCTTCGGAGGTCCATTTACTAACCTACTGTCTAGAGAAATACTATCACCTGAGGGCCCAGGGAGTGCTTGGAAATGACTGTAAGAAGGAGGGTGTCTATAATTTGATTCCTCAAGATTATAAAAAGCACTGTAATCACCGGCCATTTTTCCTGCCCTGTGTGAATAGAAACTAGCTCCATCAAACTTCGACATGGTATCCACAGGCTCTCTATACGGTGGAGGATGCCGATACTTATCCAAAGAGCTTATAGAGTGTTCCATTTGTTCAGGATATGGAGGTGGGTGTCGGTATCCCAATTTTCTAGCCTCTGGAGGTGTTTTATTAGTAGTGCAAGTCTGACATGATTCTGCAGTCATCTGCAGCCTTTGAACTGCTTCTAAAATATCACCCATGTTATTGTTCCTACTGTTTTCAAAACTGGACTGGGACAATCTTTCTCCGGCATCTGGCAAATCAGGATGCAGATGACAACTGTGTGGTCTGTTGGGATTGCTATCATGAGCCACCATTACAATACCAGCGTTATCACTGCTAGCACAGTCCATGATGTACGATTCTGAAATGTCTGTTTCCGAGAGTACGGACTGGAAGCAAGGTGTTGATGCACATCTCTTCAAGCGTTCTTGACATAAAAAATATTAAAAAAGGATGAGAAAAATGTGAAAGTGTAACTGTAAAGTGTCTGTAACTAGATGGTTGTGTGTATGTGAAACAAAAATTCCCCATGGTTTTATCTACGTGGGGTAAGTTCAGGGTGCAAAAAAAAAGTTAAAAAAAACCTTCGCCTTTCAATTAGTATAAAAAGGATTTTTTCAGGCTTAATGTTACAAGAGCAATTTAATGTCAGATTCCAAAGCATTAGAAAATCATCTAAATGACTGCCTCACGCCAACAAGTTAATACTGTATTGATTAAATTAAGAAGCAATATCATAGTATTTTAGTCATTTCTCTAACATTGAAATTGCCGCGATGACTACAGTGTAAAAAAATATTGATTCATCAGACCAATATATACTAGATAGCAGTGACTCTGAGACTCAAACTTAAAATTCAACCTTTCTTTCAGTGATTAACTGTTTATCTCATCTTTTCTTTATCGCAATGGTTCTAACAACGCTGAAAGAAGAGCTATTCAAAGAATTCAAAAAAGCATGCCGTGCGATAAATCAATTTTTTAACAAAAATGCCACTGAGAAACAGTGGGTACGACATCTCGACATTTTTAAGAGAAAACTCATTTCTTCAATTGAAAATATTTGACTTATATAAAATAACACAGCTGCAAGATCGCTATCTTCTGATGTAAACAAGCGAATCAAGAGATATTTTCCTGAAACAACAATTTCGAGTATGTGATACACTCGAATCAGAATTGAATGGTCCAAATTGCCTGGGGCGGTTTACTTTTTCCAGAGTACGATCGAAATGAACACATGATTGGAATAAATAACGACCCGAAAATCAGCAACGTTCCTTGCAAATGCTATGCAACGTCATTTGGTGATCTTTCCCAATAAGAAGGATAAAACTACGCGATAACACATTCCCATCGGAAAAGCGGATTTGATAACGTACCTTCAAGAATTTCAGTTGTGTTTTCACGCTTCTTGTATTTGCCTTGCAGCCGTTCTTTGCCTCCTTTCCCTTTCTTCTTTACGAAGTACTTTCCTAAGAAGGGCATCTTCATTCTCGTTGATGATCAAGGCAGGTTTGTTGCTTCAAATATTTCGAAAAGAAAATTCCATTCTTTCCCACCACATAATTTTTGAGTAATGCCTAAAATTGTAAACATGTCATGAGTCTTCTCGGATGTCTAAGCAGTAAAAGGAGTGGTAAGGAGTTCCGATAATTCATCGACTGCAAATTTCCGGCCGTTCGGCGATCGTCACACACTCCGAAGAATCTCGAATAAGTATTGACTTATAATCAAATTGGTTGCTATGGTCACAAAAACCCTGGATGGCAGAGATGGCGGCCGATTAAGCCTGAGCGTACGAGACTACGAGATATATCGGTGATTATTTCTTTTTCAAATATCAAAAAGACCATGGATAGTCCAAGTGAATCTGGAAGCAGTGATTTAGACAGTGATTTTCAAAATGCCAAGGCCTTCTTGCTGAAAACAAGTTTACATTCGAATCTAAATGTGTAAGTACTATATTTTGAGGTCTCGTGTGAAGAGTTGTTTCAAACATAAACACCAAAGCTAAAGTCTTATTTCGTCTTCTTTTTTTATGTAGCTACGACCATCTTGCAACTGTGATTAGAAAGGTCTTGGAAGAGAAGCCAGAAAATATATCAGGCAAGCACTCGTTGCGTTAAGTTTTAGTGGTTCATGATCATAATTTGCTTTACTTTGCTTTGATGATGATCGAGCGCTGTCTTAGTTTTCTTGTAGATCCATTGATGTGTGCTTCACCACGTATTAAAGTTTTTTCCCTTTATTTTGCATTGATACAGACTTGATAGAGGATCTTGTCAGGGATGAAAAGAGAGCAAAATTTCGTCCCAATTTTGACACTATTCAGGTAATGCAATACTTAAGTGGCACTGGACTAGAAAGTGAAAGACTTCTCATAAAGTGTACTAGAAACAAATTTTTAAAAGACGAGGTACATTGCTTGGACAAATTAAAAACTGCTCTTGGATCAAGAGGTACATACACCCACGGGACAAAGAGAAGCAAAAAGTTCTCTCTAATTTAACCCATACTGTGCAAAAACTTTTCATATGATAAGTTGAATTTTACATGCATTTGATTGGCTCTCACTCATGATCTATTTATTGGAGGACAGACACATTGTTAACATCACATTTAACAACTTGATGCTTTTTTATCATATAAAACAAATAGATTCCATGTTGATGTAGGTCTGTATATTAATAGATCAAAGCACACATCAAAAAAAAAGGTGATAACATCAGGGACACACTAAGTTATGTCTCATGTGCCACTTTTTGTTCTTACTACATTTTGATGTCTTCTGTGAGCTATTGAACAGATGCATGACAATGTGAAATTTACCTTATGTTTGTTAAATAGTGCCCTCTTGATTGGTCAGTTTCTATAAGCGTCATGATATCCACAGAGATAAATTACAATGTTGTTATTAATGGTTTTATAATTATATTTCTTTTCAATTTTCTTCTTCCAGAATAAAGAAGATGAATCTACAGAGGTATTACTTGCAAGATCTCAGGTGGCATTGTTTGAAGTAAGTTGTATTGCATTTTTCAGAATTCATCAGCTGCCTAGAGAAAAAAAATGTTGATTGAAAGGAGCATCATATGTTGGTAGTTGTCAGTAAGAAGTAGTTTGATGATGGTGTCATATCCTCTCTTGAACTTAACAGTTACATTCACTCTTCTATCGCTGCTTGCCATAATATCAACAATCATGTGATATCTTTGCACCTGAACATGGTTGTACATGCATGGGAGCCTTGAAATACGCACATTGGCAAGCAGATCAAAGGTGTGGGTTGCAAGACTTGGCTGGGATCTGTGCTCTTGGCAAAGTCTCTTAAATCCCAGTTTCTCTTTCCACCACAGAGAATAAATACATGTAGATTAGCACCTCTACGATAGACAAACATCCCAATGCTGGTTTCATCGTACTGATACCTCATGATTGGGCAGCTGTGGGAGTTAGTCTAATGGTTAATGCGTTGGAGTCCACTGGTCGAGGGGTCTGGGTCCAATAACTGGCTGGGTCTTTGTGTTGTGCTCTAATGGGCCAAACACTTAGCTCTCACAGAACCTCTCTCCATCCAGGAGTATACATGGGTATTGGCAAACTGTCAGAGTAGCCTGGGGGAGGGGGGAAGAAGGCAAGATAACTTTGTGATGGACTGCTATCCCATCCAGGGGGAGAGGTTGGGTAGTAGTATTATATTTCCTAGTCACTTCAGGCCATAGAAACCAGGATGCAGGCTCCAGCTACATGGCTCACTCAGTTCAAATACAGAACTAACCTAATACAAGGGTTTTTTTTGTACCTGCAATCACATTTACAGAGAAAGCCCACGGAGCAAGAACTGGAGCCCTTGATGCAAGATCCAGATATGGAAGAGGAGCAGGAGGAGGTCCCATTGCCAGATCTGATGGAACTTGCCAACTACTTTGAACAAGCTGGTGTCGGCATTGGCAGAGAAGAAACATTTAGGATATTTCTGTCCTTGAAGATTTTAATTGACACATACCCAATTAGAACATGTAGATTTTGGGGTAAGAGCAATAAATATAACTCTGTGGAAATTAGAGATAAATATTTTGGATTATATTTTGTAATGGATCACTCCTTAGAAAGATAAGTGATCTGTCTTTTAACTGAACTGATTTATATTTTATTCTAACAGGTAAAATATTCGGCATCCATGAAAATTACTTCATTGCTGAAGTAGAGTTCTTTGAAGGAGAGGATCCCGAGGAGCCACTTGATGATGAACAACAATTAGAACAACAAGAGGTTAGAACCTGTATGCCTCAGTTTATACATATTTCCTAATCAGCCCGATATCTGATGTTTTAGAGATGTCAAATTAAGGTTCGCAACAGAAGGCCAGACCTGGTGGCAATTGATATCCCTGTCTTCTTTGGAATTTATAGCCCACTTCAAATCCCGTTAGGAGATGTAGGGTGGCCTGGTAGTTAGTGCACTCAACTCCAGATTAAGTGGTCTGGGTTTGAGCACTGGCCTGGGACATTGTGTCATGTTCTTAGGCAATGCATTTTACGCAGTGCCTCTCTTCAACCAGGTGTTTAAATGGGTATGGGCAAAATTAATGCTGGTGAGTAACCCTTTGATGGACAAGCATCCCATCCAGGGAAGAGTAGAAATATTCCTAGTCGCTTCATGCTATGGAAAGGGAAACATATGTGCATGTGGCATACTATCCAATTGTACAACCACAACACATACACTGTCCTATTAGTGCTCAAATCAGGCTGGTGATTTTACAAGAATTTATTACAATTAAAGTATTGTGGGAAAAAAATTATGAAATTCAAATGCAGTTGGAAAGTGAGTAATGCATTTTAACATTTGTCTTATTTTTACTACAGAATGAAACAAAAACAGACATCACTAAAGAGGGTGAGAGATATATTGTGTTTCAAACCAGGTCAAAAATTAACTGTTACCATAATCTGAAAAAAAGGAAATAGAAATTTAACTGATGAAAAAATTCACAACCAAAGTAAAATTTGAACCACTGTGCATTCACAAATCACAACTTAATTACCAGTAATAATTATTTTCGATGACCATAAATTTCTTCCTGCCTGGCATTTTAATTAATTGTGGTTTATATTTGTGCAATGTACTCAATATACAGATGTTACAACAGGGAAGGTTTCGTGGACTTGGCCAGTTTTTGGGTCCTCAGGAAGAGAGACTCGCACACACTCTAGTCCTGATTACATCTACCTTAATTTTTATTGCTAAATCAAATTTCTTAAATACGTATTGGTGGCTAGTTTTTACATGATTGAATATGTGAGGGAAGGCACATGATTTATAGTAAACACCTTAATTCGAACGTGAGCATAATGTTTTGTTCTACCCTATTTAGCTACATAAATCCTGCTCTGTTAAGATTACACTTTGCACACTTTTGCATCATATTTTAGCTTTACAATAATCCAGTAATTGATTTATTCTTAAACTTAGGATGACAGGTCACGTTTCAGTGCGCTAAGGTCATGCTTTCTTTAGTTTTACTACACAGATATAATTATTTACAAGTCTATCCTTTTTTCGCAGATTTTGATGTAGAGGAAGATGATGCCCCACAGGCAGATTTCAAACCACCAACAGCAATCCCCAAAGAAGAAAACAGAACAGGCTGTAACAAGAAAACATACTTTGTATCCAATAAACGTGAGTTGCTTCAGACTCAAAGATCTTTATTTTCTTTTAACCTTAACTCCACGAGTGACCAAGACAGAATTTCTCCTAACTATTTCAATTCAATATCAAACAGACAAGTAAGGAGAATAAAGAAAAATATCAACTAGGGGATTATTGGTTGATCTAATACCAAATTCTCCAAACTAATATCATAAGAATATATGGCATACAGTAAGGAGAAGTGCAAACATGTATTTACATGTGTATGTTCTTGTCAATGGTTTCCGTCATTAAGAAGCCCAAAATTTGTCATAGGTTTGGGACAAGAAAATTCTGAGTCTTCCTTAGGGATCCCTAGTCTGGCAAGTTATGTTTTTATCAAATGGGCATCAGAAAACCTGTTCTCTTAAACAACACTTTTAGACACATTTGTATTACAGTTACTCAGGAACAATTTCTTTCTCCCTGCACCCCCCCCCCCTCATTAGTTGATCCAGTACCAAATTCTCCAAACTAGCATCTTTGGGGTGATATATGGCAGATAGCAGCTCTAATTGTTTAGTTTAGATATATTAAATAAAGTATTTATTTTAATCTCACTACAGCTGGAGGTCAATGGGTCAGACTGCCCCCTGTTTATCCAGCACAGATTGTCATCTCAAGACAGATCAGAAAATTCTTCACAGGAAATCTTCAGGCACCTGTAAGTTATGAGTTACACTATTTGCATTGAGCCATCAAAAATTCATCCTGCCTAAGCTCCAATTATAGTAAACAATTAACTTGTGAGTGTGTGCTTTAGTGCTACATACTCTCTTGATCCTTTCAGTTTGTAAAATTTTGTAACAAAGCAATTCAATCTTATCTAGAGATTTGTAATCATTAGGTTGTGAGCTATCCACCATTCCCTGGAAATGAAGCAAACTACTTGAGAGCTCAAATTGCCAGAATATCAGCAACTACACACATCAGTCCTTTGGGTCACTACATGTATGAAGAAGATGAGGAGGAGGAGGATGAAGGAGGAGGTACAAAAAAATATTCATTTTCACTGATTTCCACTTTCCCCTTTTTTTCCTTTATTCCTCCCCAGCTTTTCTCTCCATGTGCTTTCCATCCTCTCTGCTCACCTTTTCCACTCCATCCTTACACATTCCTTTACCCTGAATGCCTTTCATTAACTCTTTTTTTCCTTTCTTTTTTCCCCTTTCATCCTTTCTCTCCCTCTCACCTTCTTTTTCTTTCTCTTTTTTTCTTATTAACCCTATGCCTTTCTCCCTTCTTTTCCTTCTTTGCTGTTTTAAAACTGAATTTGATGATTTGTGTAATTTTCAGCTCGTGATTCTTTTGTGGTGAATCAAGAATTTGAAGGACTCTCAATTAATGATATGGCTGATCCATCATGTGCAAACTGGGTTCATCATGTACAGTACATTCTTCCACAGGTAAGCTGTGCATACCAGGTAACTCTAAATGTCTGGTTGGTAACTGCACAGCAGACCTCTTCAACAATTCGGATTATTCTGAATTTGTTTGTAATCAGGCCAAATCATTCTGAAACCTTAAAATTCAAGGGATCAAACTTTATGATTAACATCCAAGGTTTCTTCCCAAGTAAAAGCAATGTAAGTAAGTTAATAATTTGGATATATCAACAAAGTTGAAATGGTAAATTGGCCACCGTAACGATTACAAAAGCTGACGTTTCGAGCGTTAGCCCTTCGTCGGAGCGAAGTAATGTAAGTAAGTTGTTGGTTAGACCCTTAGCTTCTCCTGAAGCATTAGCCATCAATGATTTCCCTTCTCCAACTCATCCTTTGATGACCAGTCTTTTGAGTGTGGTTCAGGTGTGGCCCCATTCTTCATCCTAGCCTGAACATCTTATCACCCTGTTTTTTTTGGTCATCCTCTTTTCTGTTTACTCTGGGTATTCCATTTCTAGGTTTGCCTTGTACACTGCCAGGATATTTCCTCAAGGTGTGGCCAATCCATCTTCACTTCCTCCAGCTAATTTGTATTCAAGTGGGTGACTACCCTGATCTTTTTCCTACCTCCTCCTAACAGTTGACTATTTTGCCTTTGCAGGGTCGTTGTACATGGTTCAATCCTTCACAGAAGAGAGAAGAAGAAGAACTTGAGGAAGAAGAGGAAGATGAAGAGAGAGAAGAACCAGATGAACCTGAACCAGAGCAGGGTCCTCCCTTACTGACACCTCTCTCTGAAGATGCAGGTAAGTAAGAGAGTGCTTGATGGTTCTGTCTTTGACAGTAGTAACTGCTATTCTGCCCTGTTTAGCCCGTCATCATCTTAGTGCGTTTTAATGCATCCACTCCTGAAAAATACCAGAGTGGGCATGATCTGTCAGACTGACAACACAGTGATGTGTATTTTTAAAAGAATTATAAATGTTCGAATGACATTAGATTTTTTTAGACATTTAAGAATAAATATTAGCAAGAAAAACACACTACATTTCGATGACTCCATGTCATCATTCTCAAGTGCGAAGAGCATAAAAATGAATAGTTAATTTATACCGTATGAAGGTGACAAACGTAAAAAGTTAAAAACTTTTCTTAAAAATTTTAAATAAATAATTGCGCGTGTTGAGTTCATAAATGTAAACTATTAAGTAAATAGTTTCGTGCGTATGGAATCCAATTGTTTGTTCAAAGAGGGCTTCATCTTCTTTATGAAAAGCATTTCATGAACTAAACAGTCCGGTTTCCCGGTGCACTTTTTAAGTACGTTGAAACAAACATAAATTAACTATTCATTTTTATTCTCTTCTCACTTGAGAATGATGACATGGAGTCATCGAAATATTGTGTGTTTTTCTCGCTAATATTTATTCTTAAATTATAAATGTGTTGTCCTAATATAATATTCTTTTTGTTCTCAATTTCTATTGTTGACAGAGGTTGATGGCATGCCCCCTTGGACTGCACAGAAGTCTTCAACGTTAATTCCACAGTACTCTTTAGCAGTAATGCACTCCAACCTGTGGCCAGGAGCACATGCATTTGTTCTTGAGAGGTTTGTATTCATGGAATAACTGATTCACTCTGTGATGCAGTGAATAGTTCAAAGTAAATGAGAGGCATCTCTCCCATATTTCTAAAGCTGTCCTCCTTCCACATCCACCTTTAATGCACCTGGACCCAGTTGTTCAAAGACCGATTAGCGCTAACCCAGGGTTAAATTTTAATCCAGATTTCTTTCTTCCAATGTTGAGAAGCCTTTTTTTGGTAATTTTCTCTATTCTTTTCAGGGCATCCAATCATCAACTTCTAGACAAAAAGAATACTACTAAATTTTCTTTTGAAAGCTTTCAGATGATATCAAATTTCACACTAACCCTGGGTTATCTTAACCCTGCTTTGAACAATGCAGCCCTGTCCTACCAAGAAGATTAACCAATTCTTAACCCCCTTTAATTCCCAGAAGTGATTAAGCTGTAACTTCTCCTTATAATATCCATACATTATCCGACAAACAGGTAATGAGAATACTCAAACTTATCCGGTAAAAGTTGTTGCCTTAATTGAGCACCAAATTCTCCTAACCAGTTTACCAGGAAATGTATGGCAGCTAGATGGGAGAATTTACAATCAGATCATGGGAGTTAAAGGGTTAAGAGAGACTAGCATCTAACTTTTGCTTACAACATCATCCCTGAAGTACTCATTAGGGTATATACTGCACTTTGATTTGCAATAGTGTCTTGTTGTTTCATTTTCATACAATTGAATGTGTCATGAAATAGTTTTTGATAACAAATTTTGATCTTCCTACCCATCCTAGAAAATTTGAAAACCTCTATGTTGGTTGGGGCCAGAAATTCAGTGCAGAAAACTACAGCCCACCACCTCCTCCGGCACCTCAGGAAGAATACCCCAGTGGACCAGAGATTACTGAGGCTGAAGACCCATCTGTGGAGGAGGAGAAGGCTCTGAAGGCTGCTCAACAGGAAGCAATGGAGGCTGCAGAGATGGAGGACGACGAAGATGATGATGATGATGATGATGATTAGGCACCCTTTTGGTGTTTTAATAATTTCCGTTAAATCATAAATCATGTTTTTTTAGGTCCATAACACTTTAAATCAGTTACTTGCTTATGGAATACAAATAACATAACCAATATCTTGAAATAAGGGTTATCACATAAACAAACTTGAAAAGAGTTCTTTACGTCAACATGCACTGTTTTGTTTGGTTGTTGTCATTATAAGCAAGTTAGACATCTCTTACCCAAAAAAAAAAAAAACATGTACCTATTGTTGAAAAGTTTTGCTTTTCCAAACTGTTACTGCTGAAGTCTCTGTCATACATCTTAAAGCTTTCTCGGTAAAATGTGAATGGAGTCGAAACAAAGTGGCTTGAAATGTCTCAGGAACCAATTTTAATTATTCATAAACAACCTACTATGCTGTCAGTAAAATTCCATGACAAGAGTACTGAAGTGTGATCTTAAGCATTGTACATTTTATTTGTAAGATACACAACTTTAACAAACATCCATCTATGAAAAAGTCGTGGATTAAATAACTGTGTTTACCACTGCATAGCCTGCTGTTTCAGTGCTTTTTGTACTGGCCCTGGATATTAAAACACTGGATAACACTATCCAGCAGACAGCATAGTGTGTTTTGTTAGCACTTATCTGCTGGAAAGTTATTTATCTGGTAAACAACACTATCCAGCCTTTGAACAACCAAGAAATAGTTATTAAAATCAAAAAATTAGAGACAATTGCTAAAAAAAAAATCACAATTGTAGCTAGTAAACCACATACCAGAAACTCTCAAGGAAAACTATGCTAAGTAAATCAGTCTTGTCAAATAGCAAGTAGCTTGATTACGCTGAAAGTGCTTCTATCAAACAAAGCAAGTGTATATAGGGTTAAAAAGTTAAGAAGGAAAACGGTTAGCCTTTCGCTGAAATTTTTTTTTGTGTCAAACTACAGGAAATTTTAAGATAAAAGGGCCTATTCACAGGGTAAATCTAGCATCCATCATTTAAGCTATGTACTACTCCTATCAATGGCTGTGTCTTTGTTCACATTGTATTTCCAGGAAGTTTAAATGAGATCAGCCACTGAAACAAAAAAGACGAAAAAAGAGAGAACAAACATATTAGGTGTGACAAAGGAATAGATAAAGAAGCAGACAAATCATGAGAATAAAGAAAAATAGCAATCAGGGGATTAGAAGTTGATCAGATACCAAATTATCTGGAGTAACATCATAAGAATTGTCTAGCAGACAGTAAAGAGAATTATTACTTTGCGATCTTGGGAGCAAAAGTGTTAACCTATGCAAGTCTAAGAATCAGTGGAGAAGACTAGAAAATGGGCAGGCAAAACATGGACACGGTGATACTATAGGAAACATTCTCCAGAGAAAACTGACTTTTTCGACAAAACAACTACAACAGACTATTGAGGTTGCTAGAGTGAGGGGGGTTCTTTAAAAAAAAAAAAAAAAAAAAAAAGGAATAGTTGTTAGTTTAAGTGACTAAAGTTTTAGTCAAAGCTGTGGACACCAATAATTCCCATGACTTCCCTAACACAGGCAATCATACTTGACTAGTGACTACTACTTCCTGGACAAAAACCTTCTACTGCAAAACAGTTACTAAGACATACCATTCATGGGCATTTCATCAATCTGAGTACTGTAGTACTGTTCAATGTCACGCAAGATTCTGATGTCATCTGACTTCACAAAGTTGATGGCGACACCTTTGCGACCGAATCGACCAGAGCGACCGATCCTGAATTCAACAAATGAAAGGGTAGAGTTGTCAACTATGTACCAAACTTTGATTGTAAGTCTGATGGAAGGTAAATTTAACCCTTTGGCTCCTAACAGTGACTAGCATCTAATTGCTCCTTACAATATCACCCATGAATCACAAACTAAGGTCAAGAGGAGAAAGAAATCATCACCAACTTAATAAGCTCCTGATTATTCAACAAATGCACAGAGAACAGTAAGGGGAAGGTAAATACTGATGTCATGTTGCAAAAGTTCCAGAAGATCTCTCTCGCTTACCTGTGAATGTACAATTCACGGTTGTTTGGCAAGTCATAGTTGATCACCAGAGACACTTGCTGTACATCAATGCCTCGAGCCCACACATCTGTTGAGATCAGCACTCGACTGCATGAAATAAAAAAGGAACAATGCAAGAGTCAACCCTCACAAAAAGAAAAACTTTTACATTAGAAAAAGCACTTCAGTCTCTATCTAACCTCTGTCCAGATCTGAATTCTTTCATGATGGCCTCTCTTTCTTTCTGTGGCATGTCACCATGCATGGCTGAAACAGTGAAGTTTGCCTCTCGCATCTTCTCCACAAGCCAGTCCACCTGGTAAGGAACAAAAATTACTTCAACATGATTTTCATAAAACAATTTGATTTGCAAATCAGACAGAGAAATTGGGGCTTAACTCTGTAAACTAACCTTTCTCTTAGTGTTGCAGAAAATAACAGCTTGTGTGATGGTAAGAGTGTCGTATAAATCACAGAGGGTGTCAAACTTCCATTCTTCACGTTCCACTGCCACAAAGAACTGTTTGATGCCTTCCAATGTCAACTCATCGCTAAGACAAAAAAATAGGATTTCACTGTGAGAAAGTCCCCTTTGAAATGTTTGCAAGCTTTTGAAGCAAAAACAACTATTTTTCTACAGTTCCTAGCCACACAAAAATGTAACTCACCGCTTGACAAGAATCCTAATTGGGTCAGTCATGAACTTTTGGGTCATCTCTAGGATTTCATGTGGAAGGGTTGCACTTAGAAGTACAACCTAAAACAAATTTGAAAACAGTAAGACATCCACATGTCACATGAATTTTACTATTAACAGTACATGAGGGAGGCATATACAGCAACCCAGGAAACATTGTTAACTTCAATCTTAGTAATAATAATAATAATAATAATGATAATAATATATCGATTTCTATAGCGTATTTCCATGGAATGCTCTAATGCACTTTACAACACTGTGCGGGGGACTTTTCCAGACTGCCGGCAGCAGTTTACAATAAATAAAGAAGAAATTTTACAGATGCCCCCTCCCCCCATCTGGGCCATCTGACCCAGAGTCCAGCGCACTGACCACTGGACTACTTGCGCCTCTGATAACTAGACCTGGGTAAAGTGGCACTGAGTTCCATAAATTTAAAACCTAAATAAAGCTTCCTTCCAGTAAGAATAAAATAAGTGAACAGCTTGGCAAGAGGCAAGTTCACAACTAACCTGAGTGGCTGGGGGAAGATATCTGTAAACATCATAGATCTGTTCCTTAAAACCTAAAGGGGACACACACAAAATATTATTAATAAGACAAAAAAGTCACATTGGTTGAATGCATCATGCAACAGATTAAGGACAGTAACTGAACAATCATGACTCAGTTCTTTACCCTTATTCAACATTTCATCTGCTTCATCCAACACCAACATTTTAATGGATCGAGTTCTTAAGCTTCTTCTTCTTATCATGTCTGGTAAACACAGCAAAGGAGCAAATTAAAACCAAAATTGCAATATAAATCTTGGTACCAGAGTGGAATTAAGCCAACACTTGAAACAAAGTTCAAAATCCCTATGGCAGACTCTGGCTTTTTTTTTTCCTCTACACACTACAAATTATTCATTACTTTCTTTAGTATATATGGGAGTCAATGGGAACAATTGAAATAGCATACATGAAAAAATGTTTAATATAGCAAGCTGGAAACGTGAAAGTGTAATGTCACTACCACCGACAACAGTCCTTCTCAGGACTACACTCACCCAGACGATCATACTACACTTTCACATGTTATCCCCAGGTTCAAACCATTTACTGCATAGCAAGCTGGATTGTGCAAGAATTTTGATTGGTTCATACTTATGATCCATCAAGGGCAGATGCATAAATGACATCAACATCAACAACTTTGTTTCTTTTTTATTATATGAAACAAATATATTCCATGCTGCCAAGGGTATGTTCACTAACAGAACACAGATGATGTCAAAATGAATCAAGAACATCAGTGACACACTCAGCTGCCCTTTGTATGCCCCCTTTTTTGTTCTCGCTGCATTTTGATGTCATCTGTGATCCATAACCAAACAGAAAGAGGACAACAAGATATCTTATTGGGTGAGGTATAATTATTGTAAACCATAGCATTAATAAATGAACAGCAATTTCAGACCTAACTAGAATCATGTCACTTACCAAAGACTCTGCCTGGTGTACCAGACACAACATGCTGTCCATAATCAAGTTTTCTGATGTCCTCTCCTACATTTGTTCCTCCAATACAAGCATGACACTGAATGCTCATGTAGTCACCAAGAGCAAGAATGACCTGTTGGAAGCCACAATTGGTATCACAAAAATCTTACAGGGGAGTTTATGACAGTTGAAAGCCCTTGAACTTCACAAGTTTCTCTCCTCGCTTATTTCAGTTATTTAATTACCAAGGGTAGAATGAAGATAAGGCACATGGTAATTCTTAAACTTGGCAAGTTCCATCATTTACTTTAAATCTACACAAACTTACTTCACAACATAAAAAACTCTGCATTTACACATATTTCGAAGAACACATTTGGAATGCTCATAAAACTTTAAGAGTCATTCAATGACTAAGAGGGGCACCAGGATATATCAGATAAAGTAAAACTAAACAAACATGAATCTACCTTCTGAATTTGTTGTGCAAGTTCTCGAGTTGGAGACAAAATCAAAGCCTGTGTTTCTCTTGTCTGTAGAAAAGAAAAGCAAGAATTCAGAAAAATTAAATTTTTAGAACTCCCAAATTCATGGGTACAGCACATTCATTTACAATACACAATGATCAACTTCAATCTACCTATTTCTTTCTTGAGATTTAATTCAAGGTTTTCTTACTATAAACAGGTTTGTCACTCTAAAGATTATTCTGTAGACATTGCAATTTGAGAGAATTATAACATTTTGATTCAATTCTACAATCTAAGCCTTTCTTTTTATAAGTTAAAGAGTCAGATTTTAATTTCTTTCTTCTTGTTTCAGACCAGGGTCACTACACCACAGTGAGCAAAACTGTTTGCCAAATCCTTTGTTGGAAGGAACTCGAAAATGAAAAAGTTGTGTTCCTGGGCATAATTCATGTTCTAAAAAGATCTGTCTTGGGTAATATCGATTGACATTTCAACAACATATATAGAAGTCACAATCAGAGTCAAGCAAACAGTTGTTGACTAGTCAATCACCACAACAAATTATAAATAACCTCTAACTCCCACCAAGTCTACCGAAATGACAGTCTATCCCTAACAACCATTCATTTGCTAGCTGTTCTCATCCACATGATCACACTACATTTGTTCTACTCTAGCAGTTCTCCCTGCTTTAAATAATTTACTAATGGAGCTTTTCTAATCTATTCTTGAACCTTGAATGTGATTTACAAACCTGAATATCTATTGACTGAAGTACAGAGATAGACAGAGTGGCCGTTTTTCCTGTTCCAGACTGGGCCCTAGAGGAGAGGAGAGAAACCCATCAGTTAGTAACAAGGTTCCTGGTTTGAGGTATGAAGTCGCAAGTACATGAAAGAAATTATATCAACATTCTAGGCATTAACATAATTCACAAGAATGTTTTCATTCTGTTGAACTTTCAATGGGATTTGACTTTTTTGCAGTATATTAACAGTGCTGAGTTGCTCCGCTTTATCTTCCAGATACTTGAAGACATCATGTGTAACCACAAGAGTGACTTTCCAAAGTAGCCTCGAAGGGTCTGGTACACCAACTCCAAAACAAAATTATCTTCCAGTTCAAGTAGAAACACCACAGATAGAAAATACTGGCTTCAAACTTCGATAGCTTCGACGAAATAAGGCATTCTGTAAGTTAACCGATTTGAACCGTCGGAAACATGAAGGGAAAAGTATGGAAAGTATATTTGTCAAAAGCCACTCAAATCCTCACGTTAAAACGTAAAAACTTACTGTGCAATGACGTCTCTTCCTTTGATAATCGGTTTAATAGCACGCTGTTGAATTGCCGATGGTTTCTCAAAACCTAAAAATGATTAAAAAAAGCTCAGATACGAACGAAAAAACCTTGCTAACACATGTGATGGTTATGGCGTCATGCACTATTCGAACTTACCATAAGCGTAAATGCCTCGAACCAAGTCTTCACGAAGTTTTAGCTGGTCGAAAGTGGGAACGACGTCAACCTCCTCTGAAGTTGAGAATTCGATCTTGGTTAGATCTTCCTCGTCGTCGGCTACAACCTTTCTTTTGCGAGACATTTTATGACTTTACAACTTCACGTTTTCTTTGAGCGTGCAGGATAAGCTGAGAGACCGCGCCTGGTTACAACAAATCAAGAGTTACTAAGCATGATGGGATATGAGTCCTCTGATCTGAACGGACCGTGAGAAGAGAGTAGTGTGGGGGAAGTCACTGATTTTTATGCTTGGAAGAAAAAAAAGGAAAGATTATGGCAAATTGGGGATTATATGATTGATAGAGGAACTAGGTGGGCTCAAAAATCAGTCTGTTTCACATTCCAAGGTTCTCCCCTATTTGCATCAGCGCTTATGAGTCCCTTATCCAGGCATGAGATTTTAATTGTATAAAATTTCATGTTAGAGCTTAGCTTTTTACAGGTATATTTTGTTCTCTTGACTTAATGATTTTGAGCTGAATTTTCAGTTTTTTTGTTGTTGTTGTTTTTTGTTTTGTTTTGTTTTGTTTTTTTTTTTTCGTAAACAATGCAAGGGTTTTTTGCTTTTATATCATTCAAAGTTTTATTGTTAAATCCCTAATACAGTATTTCTTCGAATAAAGGCCTGGGTACTGATTCAAAATTTCAGCTTTAATGGAGGGGGTGCCCATTGGAAGGAGGAAACTTGATTATGATGAGTGCTTATTAAGTTAGCACAGCAATAGGACAAAAAATCAGATGGAAACTAATAACACACAAAGTACACGGAGATAAATAACTGAAACAGAAAAGAAACCGTTCTCCTCTACTGATTCCACCGTAATTGTAGAGTTTACGGCGACCAAAATCTAAATTCTCAAGTTCAAAGACGTGTCGCTCCAAAACGCGGTTAACGAGGTGTTTGGGACTATTTTACTGATCGAAATGACAACCCAAAGTTGTCTGTTTGCACGAATCTTTATTCTTGAAAGGCAATCGACCACGAACCACAATCAATGACGAAAATAACGATTATTCTGACGGTCAATTAATCTATCGAACGATCGATCGTAAACTGAAACAACAATACAACGAAGTTCTATCAATCTAACGAAAAGCCGCGGAATACATGATCAAAGAATCGCATGTTAAATACTGGGCTTTAAAGTTTATTACGAGATTAACAATACAAGTGAAACAGAACAAAAGTTTGGAAACAAATTAAAAGAGTTTTGATGACTGATAAACAGCCCATTGTTCTATCTAAATGATGGGCGTTCACTGACTCGCAAATTGGCACGAATTTGGCCTTTAAATCTTAAATCTATACAGATCATTGCAATATTTGTTTGTATATTGTCGCCCAACACTGAAAAGACTGGAAAGGAAAAAACAAAGTTACAAAGGTACTCACATATCGGTCCCGCTTGTGCCAGAGGTTGAGAAAACGAAAGGGCGAAAGTTTACCAAGGCTATTCAAAACTTACGAAGAACAGATTAAAGGGACGCTAAATTTGCCTTTTGCATGCGCGTAGTGACGCTGAAAGGTCCGATTACAAAACCAATAGAAATACAGAAAAACAGATAAGCATTGTAACTATGTGGCTATCTAAGATCATTCTGAAATTAGTGAACTAATCAATAATCAATCAAAAAATGAGCCTTCTGGCTAATGTCCTTAACAGTAATTGAAGCTCAAAAAGAGGTGGTAGAAACAGGTTTTTCTTGTATCCCCAATATTTAAGAAAGTGTGGGAAGGAGGGGGTAGTTAATCAAAACAGGGGCTTGTTTAAGATTATGTTTACGGGTTGGACGCTTCTGAGAGTGAGTACTTCTTCCAGGAAAAATGGTAACTGAAAGTAACCTTTTTCACAAAGTATAATTTAAAGAGTTTTTAAAAGTTTTTTAATCAATCACATCACGAGTGGTCAGAAGGATTGGGTCCTTTACAACGTAACATCAGTGTGCATATTCTCCATACTGTTCTTTGCACATTTCCCAAGATGCTGACAAGATAGATAGATGGATAAATGGATAGTTTATTCACCTTAAATAACTTATAGCCAAGAGCTGAATTGCGATAAGGTTTACAAATGCAAAATTTCTAACTTACTAAATTACAACTAATTAGTTAATTTACTAATTAAAAAGTGTTACAAAATGACTAATTCACAAACGTGGGTCAAATTCCTATGTAAAATAAGAAACAAAATAATATCTAATTATCACCTACAATAAACGTAACTTAAAAGACAAGGAGAATTTGTCTAGCAATCAAGAGCTTCTTTGGATGGTGATCATTTCCTTTATTCTTGTGACCTTAAAGTTTGATTCAGGGATGATAATGTACGGAAAGCTTTGATGATGGTCACTTTTAGGGTTAAAGGATTTTAAAAAGAAATTTTTATTTAAAACTTAAGTGTAATGGATTTTTGCAAGTCTTGCAATGCAACACCTAGACTTTCTCTTCCATGATGATACATTCTTAATACAAAAAAAGAAACAAAAACTGTCCTTCCATGCCTGTGAAAACAATGTCATTATTTTTATCATTGTTAGTATTATTTTTTTTAACATGTGGGAGACTTGGTAACCCCATAAAAGAGCCCTTTGAGGGCAATATTTCCCATTAACCAACAGCAATTTCAAAATCAGTTGTATTCACTTTGTATTGTAGAAATGAAAATAAATGCCATCCTTGAAATGATGAGTCATGGAAATTTTTAAGGATAAATCTTGTTAACTCCAAACATTTTACACATTTTTTTGGCTAGTTTCTCCTGTTGTTTATTCAGCATCATCATTTTCATTCAATACCTAATCAATAATTTAAAAAAAAATTCCTCACAGCTGCCTTTAGGTACTCTTTTCAACCTGGTGATGCCACCTGCTTTCCCTTCAGAAAAATGAAAAATACTTAGAAGTTCCCTGCTGTGTGTTGAAGGGAACGAGGTCATAGTTGACAAAAAGATGCCTGCAGGTGGCACCCTTATTATGGCAAACATAAACAATTTATCCTTTCAGGGCTCACTTCTCATTTCTAAACAAAGATGTGCTACCATTAAATTACTATGTTGGCAAGAATGCATAAGGGAAGGTTTAGATCAACATCATCAGAGTATCCAATACAAAGACTCCCAGATCATTTCAAACACAATTATGAAGAGAATTATACATGCAACTATAGTTCACCTGAATGATCAGCCTTTGTTGCAGGATGCAACAGGAAAAATTGTCACATGAAGTATATTTGAATTGCTGAATCATTCTTACACAGCTGTGGATAATACAATATTTCTCACAACCTTCTTAAATGAATGGTACACAAAGACACCTATTCTTTGTTCTATTTGATCCATCTGCAAACAAATTTGATGAAAAATTCCAACATAAAGCAGGAGTCAAAGTGGTAAAATTTACATAAGCTTTGCAAGCAAACACAGGTTATAAAAGGGGCAAATATGGAACCACATTTACTCTTAAATTATGTTTACCACAGTGCTCCACATGGAATCTTGAATCAAAACATTCTTTTGTGCTTTTCAAGTTTACATTTCACAAGTTTTGTTCAACAGTTTAGCTTCAGGGTTTCAAATACAACAATGTTTGACAACACTGTTGAATTCTACCTCATTTTCTAAGAGCACCTTTTGTAAATGGCCAGTTCAGTTTACCTAAAGAATATCTATTGTTGACAACACAAAAAAAAAATACATTCCCTAATATATGCGCATCATTGCTGCAGCTATCCAAAAATACATCATAGTTTAACTGTTTGAGGAGAAAAAAAAAAACCAATTTGTACCTGTAAAAAAAATCTGCATAATAATACACATTTATTTACATATTTGATTGTGGTTGTCAAGAGTGGAAGCAGGTGACCAAACCAAAAATTATAGAAGACTCAGCTGAAAAACATATTTCTGAGACAATCTCTAAATTTTTCAAACTCAAAGTAAAAGACAAGTTTTATTGATATCTTTTTTTTTCAAATTTATTAAGGTATTTGAATGACAATATATTAACTTTGAGATTAAAGATGTCTTACTTAGCTAAACATCTCCATATATGGAAACAGAAACGCACTATGTTCGTTTGACATGACTTTGCATGGTTCGAAACCAAAGCATCTTTCACGCGTTAAAGCGAAAATTTTAATATTTTTCAGCCCAAAATGCTGCTTTCTCTGATTGTACAAGCAAGCTATCGTTTCATAAATAAAACATTGCTCCAAATCATTGGGCAATGATCAAACCTTTGTATTTTGATTTCTATTAAATATGAAATTGCCGAGACAAAGGAAACATTCTATACACTAAATAAATCTGTCCAAAGCAAGCGTAAATAATTTTTTTAAAAGTTTTTACCATTTTGCAAGCGGTCAAAGGCTATTACCAAGAGCACAGATAATGTATTTCGACTATAACAAAGGAACAGTTTTGTGATGAGTCATTGAACAGGTTGAAACAAGAAGTTTCAACTTTTTTTCCGGTGGGTTTCGATTCCTACATGTTAACTTTACAATGAGGAAATTTTTCTTTAAAAGCTTTTACGCTTTCTTGTGAAACGCTGAAACAATCCGTAATATCAAGTGTTTCCAAACACGGTAGAGAATTACCTATTTCCAACAGCTGTTCGTCTTTGCCCACAATATCCGTGAAAGAAATATCTAAATTCCACAAGCAGTCTAGATAACAAAAGCATGATTTCAGACCTTCGTAAGTGAGTTTACTACAACCGTTTATGGACAAAAACGAAAGCTCCACGTTGAAGCAAATTGTTTTTAGTCCTTCGTCCGTTATATCAGCGAACCCAAGGCCAAGAGATCGAAACTCATCGCTGGCATAATTTGCGATCACGCAAGCAGTGTTGTCGGTAATACCTGTTTCAATACTATCCGAATTATGGACAATGAGCCTTGCCAGTTTTTCGCATCTGTTCATTAGTGCATACACTCCAACGTCAGTAATTTCGCTAAATTCCAGCGACAAATCTTCGAGAAACGGAAGTTGATCAGCAATCACGATCAACGACACATCGGTGATGACGCCATTGGAAATGTTCAAGCATTTTAAATTTCGGCATAAGTGAGCTATTGTACAAACTCCAAAGTCAGTTATTCCTCCGTCTCTGTCACAATAATCGATCACGAAAGACTCCAGTTTGCGGCATTTTTTCGCTAAAGCCGCCAAACTTCTGTCGCTGACCAGAACTTGGTTGTATCTGAGGGTCAACTTTCTCAATTTTCGGCATCCATTCGCCAAAAGCCGCACCATTTCATCGGTCAAAACATCAGCATAACTTTTCTGATCGTCTTCCAAGGAAGCTTCGTAAATAATCATTTTTTCAAGTTCAGGACATACTGACGAGATTACCTTAATTGTATTTTCTGTAACAGCGATGGAGTAAGCGTACAGCTTCCGTAGACTTGAGTTATTTTTAACCAAAGCAGAGAGAGCCTTTTCAGAAACATTCTTCAAAGGTATCGAAACCGTTTCCAGAGCATCACAATTGCGCGCCAAAGCAAAAATGCCATAATCTGTGATGAAATTACATCCATTTAGATAGAATTTTCTCAGGTTTGGACAGTTTTCGGAAATATGCTTCAAAGACTCATCTTTTACACCTGTGCAGTTCGTTAGATTAATGCTTGAAATAAGATTAGTCCTTCGAGCGACAACCCTTGCGACCGTATCAGCTGCCACTTCCGAAGCATGTTTCGGCCGAATACGGACAATTTTCCACAAGCTGGGGTCGTAGCAAAGCCTGTGCCATCGCGAACAAACCCTTGAGCATCGTACCAGACGAGGATAGTCGAGATAAGAGAGAATATGAATAATTACAGCGTCCGGCAAGGATGTTACCGTAGCCATGTCCTGACGTTCTTTGTTTTAAAAATTTGCCTTTTCAGTTTTTTATTTCATTGATTTTCCCGCGCATTGTTCTCAGCCTCTTTTGCAAGTAGCCTCGATACCGTTCTCCCATACCAGTCTCCTCCGCATTTTCCACATGGACAAGTCATTGGGGTAAAAGCGATTTTGTCTTCACGACTAGAAACTGTGACCTTTCGATTTTATTCTCCGATATACCAGTGGCGCTTTAAATTGTAAGTCATCTCCCTTTTTGTTACATTTTAAAAGACAAATCTATGTTTTAACATGATGAAATGCATCTATCTTTACCATCTTTCGGGACAGAATTTGATGTTGAGATGCAGTTCTCTGACTTGAAATTTTTTGCAATCTTCTAATCGACAAAGCTTTCTTTCATGAAAGCTTCTCGTTCACGTCGTATTTACTCTCTTATACAGGTATTATGGTTTCTTCTTTGTATTAAACGAACTTAGGTAAGTGTAAGGTAATTACAGCGGCAAATATTTTTTACAATTTTCCGGTGAAAATGGCGAACAGGATCAAGGCACAAACCATCGTGCTATGCGGGCGTGCCAAGTTGGTTCAGAACTAGTTTCAAAGTATTCTCCGACCATTCAAATTCATACGTATTGTGTTTTTTGTGTAACCTATTATGCAATACATCCTTAAGCTGCACACAAATTGAAGAGAGCGGCTTAACAAATGCATGTCTGTAAACATCTGGTTTTATACCAGAATTATTTAAAAGCCTTTTCTTAATTACCCTCGTTCACTTGCTGTTTAAATTCTGTGACAGTTCTCAAGCATGATGAATTGCATTAACTTAACCATCTTTCGGGACAGAATAATTTTGTTGAGGTGCATTTTCTGACTTGAGAATTACTGAAGGGTGTTGATATCTCCATGCACAATTCATAGCAGTTATGTAACCCTTGCAATTAATACTATTCCTCTAGTTTGAAGTATTTCTTGAAGACAACAGAGATTATCAGATTCCCTCCTTTGTAAGTATGAACTGTGGCACTAGTAATTTACTAATAGCAAGGTTACTGTTCAACTCAACAATTTTGTACTCAGCAACATGTTTTCAACAAAAGTGATAATGATATGGTACATGTTTGGGTCATTTTCATTTTCAAATATTCTTGACAACAAGAATAAGAAAGATGGTTAGTTTTGAGCTTGGTAAAGAAATAGAGAAAGATGTTTTTTCATCTTTTCAAAGAAGAAATAAAAGAAAAAATTCTGGGTCCTCATGAGGAATCAAACCTCAGATCTTTGCATTCCATGGAATGATGCTCTACCTTTGAACCACAGAGACTATAGTGATCAAGGTCTATTACCAAGTTTGTAGTTGATGCATGATCTGCATACTGCTGGAATCGGTAAGGTTGATAGCGTCATAAACTTCGGATTGGACCTTGCTCACCACAGAGTCTCTGTGTTATGTCCATGGTAGAGCATTGGAGTGTGTAACCCCAAGAGTCTGGATCAAGGAAAATGAAAAACAGGTCTTTTTCCAGGAGAAAGGCCTGCTCCTAAGGATATTGGATCATAAACATGGGATCTCCAATGACCTAATTAAGCTTTTTCAAAGAATGAATAAATTATGCTAGTAAAGCATTTGCTAGACATTTTTAGCCCCCAAAGACCTAAAACAAGCTCTGGATAAGTCTATGAACATAAAGGTTGCATTCATACCAATCAAGAGCAATGATAAGAAGATGTCCACTAACTATGATTTATGGTTTTGCCCCAGTGCCCCTTTAAAATGTCGGACATGGATGATGATTTCATGTGTGATGACGATGAAGATTATGACTTGGAGTACTCTGAAGACAGTGCCTCAGAGCCCGATGTGGATTTGGAAAACCAGTACTACAATTCTAAAGCCTTGAAAGAAGATGATCCTAATGCCTCACTGCAGAGCTTTCAGAAGGTTTTGGATCTTGAAACAGAAAAAGGTGAATGGGGATTCAAAGCACTGAAACAAATGATCAAGATCAACTTCAAACTGGGTCACTATGATGAGATGATGACACGCTATCAGCAGTTGCTCACATATATAAAGAGTGCTGTCACAAGAAACCACTCTGAAAAGTCTATCAACTCTATTCTTGATTACATTTCCACTTCGAAGCAAATGGAGTTGCTACAGAATTTTTATGAGACCACACTGGAAGCCTTGAAAGATGCAAAGAATGATAGACTGTGGTTCAAGACAAACACAAAGCTGGGAAAGTTGTACTTTGACAGAGGAGAATTCACCAAGCTGGCAAAAATCTTGAAACAACTGCATCAGTCATGTCAGACAGATGAAGGGGAAGATGATCTAAAGAAGGGAACTCAGTTGCTAGAGATTTATGCCCTAGAGATCCAGATGTACACAGCTCAGAAAAATAACAAAAAGCTTAAAGCTTTGTATGAACAGTCCCTTCACATCAAGTCAGCCATTCCACATCCTCTTATTATGGGGGTGATCAGAGAGTGTGGTGGTAAGATGCACTTACGCGAGGGAGACTATGGAGCAGCTCACACTGATTTCTTTGAGGCTTTTAAGAACTATGATGAGTCTGGAAGTGGAAGGCGCACAACTTGCCTGAAATATCTTGTCTTGGCTAACATGCTCATGAAATCTGGGATCAATCCTTTTGACTCACAGGAAGCAAAACCTTACAAAAATGACCCAGAGATTCTAGCCATGACAAATCTTGTCAGTGCTTATCAGAACGATGATATCAATGAGTTTGAGAAAATTCTCAAAACCAACCGTAAGAACATTATGGATGACCCTTTTATAAGGGAGCATATTGAAGATCTCTTAAGAAACATCAGGACTCAAGTGCTTATCAAGCTGATCAAGCCATACACAAGGATCCACATCCCATTTATATCCAAAGAGTTGAACATTGATACAGAAGAAGTGGAAAGCCTTCTGGTGCAGTGCATACTGGACAATACCATTCATGGCCGCATTGACCAGGTAAATCAACTTCTTGAATTGAACAGAACCACACAGAGTGTGGATAGGTTCCAAGGACTGGATAGGTGGACAACACAGTTAAATTCGCTCCACACCACAGTTGTCAACAAGATCGCCTAAGCAGTAATTTACATAATCAACAGATAAACAGATAAGTAACTTTTTAGCAGGTGCTGTAGATCTTGCTGTTAACCTGAATAACAGGGTTTCTTGGACATGCATGTCTGTTGATGCATGTAGGTTTGTGTAATGATCTCAAATAAGACGGCTCCATTTTTCTTTTCTTTTTTTTTCCAGTGTACTGTATTACTTTTGTCTTAAAATCAATGTAAGATTGGAAGAAAGAAAGTGAGTGAGGATTGCTGTGATTTACGAAGCCAACACCACTGCAATAGTTAAGACAAAAATGTAGTGATTGTTAAGCACTGGTGTACGGCTGTACAGGTAGTTTTTTTGAGAGAACTTGCAGAAACATTTCAAACAATTGGAACAGGCTTGTGGAACAGGCTAGGAAACAGTCAGTAATTGTGAATTCACTTTTTGTGTGTAATTTTTCTCAGAGGTGAAGTTACTCAAGCCTTTTAAAAGTTTTTTGTATTTTTGTTAGAGGTACTTTGTCTAACAAAATAATCAATACAGGAATACAGTAAATGTTGGTTTTTGATGGTTTGAGTGGAAATGTTATATTTGCAGAATATTGTTGATAAAAGAAACCTTTGACTGTTCTGATATTTTTATCCTACTATCTTCACCTCACTTTGCCATAAGTGCTGATGAAAAATCATACTGTTAATCCACTGGTCAATTCAAAGCTTTACTCGCCAACTGCCTTCCCCTTCCCCCCCTTCCTTCTTGGGCTACCCTCAGGCTTTTGACTGTTTACTGTCCCCAGGGGTGGGAAATTTAAATGGGAACTGCCAAGGTTTTCAAGCAGAGTACACATTTTATCTTTTGAAATAGAGGTGTTTTGAGGTAAAGAGTTCACTTTGCAAGCAGATGATTTGAAAGAAAAAAGTTGTAGTTGAAAGTCACAGTCACTGATCTTTACTTTTACAAAAAAAATGACTATCAAATCCAGTGCTTGGGTAGGGCATTTGAACACAATTTTGGCACAAGGAAATGTGAATTTGAATGGAACAATCTTCAAAAGTTCAAATGCCTGGGGGGGGGGGGCTGGGGGAGAATCTCACTTTAAATTACTGCTTTAATTTTGGAGGGAAGCATGGGTGAAGAATTTTTTTGTAAAATTGTTCTCAGTTTTATTTGAATGGTCTCACTCTCAGTGTCTATTCAATACGGGTGTTGGGAGTGGGTGAAGAGTAACCATCACCGCTTAATAGAGGTGAAAATTATGGATATTTGGGGAAACAAATTCGGGACTGATTAAGGACCGCAAAAAAAAAAATTTGAATGCGTAATACGGTGTCATTTTAATACAGGTTCGACTATCATTTTTTTTCTCTTAACCCTCTGATCTCTAAGAGTGAGTTTCTCTTTACAGTATCACGTCACGGGTTAAAAAGCGTATATTTTTTTAAGGGGGGGAGGGTAAGCCTTACTACAGAATTGTATCAACAGGATACCCTTACTTGAACAAACTTTCTGTAAAAGAAAAATCGAGTTTTCCTTTATTCTACTTTTGTTTCAACTTAAAGATTTCAATTTCCTTTCGCTTTTTGGTTGCTCCATTGAAATTTTGCGTGGGAAATTGGTGCTCGGCCGGCCAGATTTAATCCCCTCACGCATGCCTGACGTTCAACCGGATGTATGTACCGTGGAAGTAGTGGTTTTGTCCAGCGAACCAATTTCCGATCCTCACTAGAAGCTTCTTTTTGTCAAGAGATGTTAACAATTATGCTCGCATTAATGAGGACATTGAAACACAAGAGGACGTTATTGTTTCATAATAGCTCTTATTCCAGATCCGTGTGCGCAGTTTAATTGGACAGCGGTTTCTTATATTAGCGTACGCGAAAGTGAGGCTCTCGGGTCAAGCACGTTTGAAGATTACTAGAGGAAGTATATAATAAGTTAAGACGTTGTGAAAGTTTAGGTAAAACATGATGATTAGATATTGTATAGCCTTTGGTTGTACGAGCTGAAGTTTCCGCTATCAAAAAAAGATCATCTCCAGAAGTGACTGGTAAAAATCCGAAGAGAGAACACTCCTCTAAACAAAAAATCATATTTATGCAGCAAGCATTTTTAGCCTAAATACTTTGTCAAGTCTCGAGGAGGACAGCGAATGCGGATAAAATCATAAGCTATCAGGCAGACATTTACAACGAAAGTGGGTTCTATCAGTGTCAGACGCTAGAGTTGCAATGAAATTATAATGGTATTTGAATAAGCCTTATCTTCCATCGTCCACACAATTTTGGTTTCAGATAATTTTTAATGCCCTTTATTCGTATTTACATTAGAAATTTTCCCGTCATACACTTTCGCAAATTAAATGGATATATACAGACTTCATATATATGCTATATTCCATGATATTTTTTATTTTTCAGTTTTAATTATTTGTAAATTTTCTAACCATCTAAAACCCCAGTTGGTTAGTAAGGCTCTTCAAAACCAGATAGCTAGCTTTCTCTGACGTCAGTTTAATTTCCCTTCAGCCTAAATGATTTTTTCATGGAGGTGGCTTTAGTCAAGGTGCCCCTGTGCACGGACTTACTCTTCGCCTATTCATCTAAGGTTACTTAATCGTAATCAACGTTCAAAATTTGACGTTTGCTACTTTCCCGCAGCAATTTCGTGGTTTTCTCCACGATGCCTAACCCGATTTTTGAGGTGGCAGTGTTCATAAACTTGTCCTCATTCAAAACCAGTATCACTTGTTTGTGGGCTGCGATATCGATATTGCCTGATCGTTTTCTTCACAGCATGTCTGACTTCTCTGATGCGCCAGCAATAAAGTACAGGGTTCAGTGACGAATTAAAGAAGATTAAAGTGCCTGTTAATCCCTCGGCGACAGGCCAGACATCACCAGTAACAGCCTTCAACCCTGACACTACGCTGTACGGCAGATAACAGGTCAGTAGTGTTAAATGAACCCAAAGCGCGCTCGATACGGTTTTCTTGTACCGAGCCATGTTCATTGGAGGGTTTTTATTTTGTAGTCCTTGGGTTAAAACGTTCTGGATTTTTGCCTGCTGCGCACAGAGTGTGTGGCAAATTTTCGCGTAGCAAAATGTAGAAATAACAACGCAAAGAAGTATACCAGTGAGACAAACGAGATAGAAGAGATATCTCTTCTTCAAGAATCGCGCTAAGCCATTTGTGATATTTACCGCCCAGAAAAATATCACAAATCCACGGACCCGCGGGGCAGTCACAGTTTGTCGGTATCGCATTCCGAGCGACAAGGCGAGTAATCTGTCCACGCTGATGAAGGTTAGAATAAAGAGAGACACTCCGCTTAGGACGGCACTTGTAATGTACGTTGATACCACGGTGAACTGGTAGACGTGCAAACGGCCAGAGAAAATGGAGATCGAATGCAACGCCGCCACTGGCTGAGCGACGAGACCGACGCACAAATCTGTGATCGCCAAATTGAGTATTAATAGTCGCGAAGGCGGATGAAAGCAGGATTCTCGTCGTAGTGCAATGAATATCAACGTATTTCCAAAAGTCGCAGAGATGGAGAGGATGATGTTCAAAACAGACAGAGCGAGAAAAGTGTTGAAGACATGCGGAGAACTTTCGACTTGAAAGAACAAGGCCGGTCGAGTTGCTACACTGTTGTTGTTCGCCATAATCGAAAAGGAATTGCCACTAGCTTAATTTGTGGGTCTTTTTCCGCTTATATGAAAAATTAAAGGAAATAAGATCTCGAAAGTAGGTGGGACGGTTTATTTTAAGAGCAAAAGTTGACAGAGATTTGTCAAAATGACTTTGAAACATGACATTTCGTTAATCTTAACGATATCTTTTATCTCACTTCTTAAAGAAATTATATTGATTACCTTCGTTTATAATGAAAAACAAAGCATAAATCCCTTGCCATTTAATTGGAATGTGTCACTCTGTAAATCTTCGAATCACTCAGTTTTTCTTTTTTAATTCTTTTTTTTAGGTTTGGCAGAAAGCAACGTTTGTTGTTATTTCCAAAAGTTGACACAATCGCTTGAGTTTTGCGTCTTCTACCGTAAACAAAGAGCAAATTACGATAATTTTTTAGTGCTTTTGCTATTAGACGTTGTTAAAGGAGTAATTTTTGAAAAATCCCTTTGCCAGTTGTTGCAACATGACTTCAGATTTTGTCTGAATGCGCCTTTGTCAATAACGGAAAACGTCCTTATTGTTGGCAAAACGCTAGCTTCTTAGTTCCATTTTCGTAGTTATCTTAAAAGCTCTTTCTTAATTTTTATCACAACTCAAAACAGGAAGACATTTGTTCTTGCAGGACACACAATGGTTTTAAGATGAACACGCTTAACGTCCCAGCAACTCGCGAGTGCCTTAACACTCAGTGGTAGAATGGCAAAGAGCCCAGATGAGGAAAACATTAGTTTGACTCATGTTGGCAACAAGAGAAATTTCTTTTTCTTTCCAGTCTGCCTGTGTCATTGACTTCCGGACAAGCTTCGCATTTCACTTTCAGAGGCATGCATTTATTCACGGAATGATTACATATAGGTAGAAGATAGAAAGAGTGTTTTGACCAAAAAGTAAACAACTTACCCCAAAGTTATTTCACAAGTGTGGGAGTGTCCTAATATCATTTATGTTTTTCTTTCTGCCTGTCAATGATTGAACTGGGGTATGACGTCTGTGGTATGGTGCAACAGAGCTTGGTCTTATAAGTTCTGTCTGTCACCATCTTTTGTCTAAAATGAGGCGAGCTCCCACCTCAGTGTTTTTCATTCTTATTCAAATTTCCATAGAGATTAAACGCGGAGTGGGTGAAAAAAAAAAAGAATCCTAATTTGAAAAGTAGGGGCAGTTCCTGCATCTAAATTGTTCTCGATCTGATGACTCGCTCATGTTCCACTGGAGGCGAAACATTGCAATATTTTCACAAGTAAAAACGCTGAAGCATTCTCCATTATTTGCAATTCAAAAAGATAATCAGATTATACGAAAAGATCAGACTTTTACTGAAAGTAAACGTATTTGAAATTACATACCGCATAAAAACAGAAGAAGAAAGCAAACAGTAATTAACCGATGACGACTAAGTAAATTTGCGTGTGTCTGGCCCTACAAAACAACTTTGAGCAAATAAAGGGTCTGAATTCTAATTTGGATCTTCTTTACCCCATCATAAAAGCTATTTACTTATGTACGGGACTAAAAACGTTTTAAATTACCGTAACTTATTTGCTGAAAAATTTTTATGGCCCCAAAACGGAACGAGTACACAAACAGGGAGCCAGCACCCGACATCAAATTTTATCAACGATTAGATTGTACAATGTCTTTGCGTCAATGAAGGTTTAATTTAAGAAATAGCGGATGTTGGGAGTGCGATTTGATGGGTCCAATGCTACTATTTTCGATAAAAAGAACCGTTTTTTTTCTTTTGTAACCTATAGGACACTTGCTCGTGCAGAAGAAATTTATCGTCACCACTGTCTGTATAATTAAATGAACCGCTAGATTAAGGGCTTTTTCGAAATGGACGCCGGTATTTGAATCTGTGAAAGACAATTAGAGCATCACAGTATGTGAATGAGAAAAAAGTAATAGCGTTGAAGAGTTTAAGCGATGATTTTAAAGAATATTAACTCTTTGCCAGCACTTTTTAAATTGGCATGTTCGAAAGTATATTTGAACAATGATAAATAGATAATTTTTGGGTTTAATCAAATTTTCGCGTCAAATGCAATTCAACGTCATGAAAATTTCCTGACTGTCTAAAGTGAATGAAAAAAATTTGTTTTCCGATTATAGAATTCAAGTCATTCCTCTTTTGACAAGCAACACTGCATCCTCATTCTGATCAGGCGTTTGTATACTTTGGTGACAGGTCTTGCGATCTCACTTCTGAAAAAATAACCAAACTTTTACCGAACGCTGGTCAACTTTTACTTGATTCAAAATAAAAATTAAACTACGATGAATATATGAAGTTCATATATTTTGAACTGCGGTTAGAGATACGTATGATGCACGATCCTCGCAGTAGAGAGCGCTATTTATGCAATAGCGAAATTCAGGCCTGAAAAAAATCAGGTTTGAATTTCGCTATTGCATAAATAGCGCTCTCTACTGCGAGAATCGTGCATCATACGTATCTCTAACCGCAGTTCAAAATATATGAACTTCATATATTCATCGTATCTGATTTACCACCACGGGTTTATTACGAATCAACTTAACGACCTGCTCCCAGTTGGCTTGTTAGCTCAATTGGTAGAGCGCTGCACTAGTATCGCAGAGGTCAGTGGTTCGAATCCCGTACAAGCCTGATTTTTTTCAGGTCTGAATTTCGCTATTGCATAAATAGCGCTCTCTACTGCGAGGATCGTGCATCATACGTAAAAATTAAACTGATGATAAACTTCTCTTTTCATTGAACTCTCCATAGGTTACAAATCTGCTCGAGATAAAATCATAGCTGTCGCAGATACATATTCAAAAATGCTGCAAAATTATTATTCAAACGATATTTTTTTTATCACAGCAGCACCGCCACTTGAACATAGAACTCAGAAGAGTTAATGAGATGAAGCCAACAAATGGAAAGTTGGCAAGACCGTGATTTCTAAATGCTCTTTATTTCTAAACGGAAATTAAAATTCAGTGAAAAGACCACTATGTAGAAAAAGCTGCGAAACTTTTTTTTTTTTTTTTTTTTACTTTTTACTTCCACAGCCTGACTCTAAAAACCCGTTGGTTTTATCACCCCAGTGGAAAGGACAATGTTTCTTTTTTAAATGTGATCAATACATTTCTTCAACGCGTTAAAATCTAGATAACTTCCAATTCAAATATAGCTCGATCAAATTTTTATTTAAACAGAAAAATAAACCGAACACATCCTAAATGTAAAAAAAACTGCTTCTATCTCAGTGGTGATCAAAAAAGCATATTGACTTAAGTGCCGTGAAAAAAAAAATTCAACCAATCGTAGTGCACGTTTGTGTCATACTGTGAAGTGACGTATTGTAGCAACAAAGTCCAATTTGGTTGCCTCGCAAAGGTGCGTTTCTCCGCAGCATGCACTAAATGAAATGTTTATTAGAGGCGGGCTATCGGAACACTAAAAAAAAACTGTTCAAACATCAGTCGACTACCTTTCCTATGGGAACATGTAACAACTACAAACATCGTCTGTGAATCAGAGCGAACCTGATACCAATTTTCAGGATGATGAATGAAACGGAGCCTTTGATAACTCGCTCCAAAAATACGCCGTACGTTTTCAATTCGTTCATCGCACTTGCTTGTCTGAATATTGTGTTGTTCTTTACGGCGAGTTCAGGAAACATCCTGATTGTGCTCTCTCTACGGAAAGAATCTGTACTTCATACACCTTCAAGACTTCTTTTGCGTAATTTGGCTTTGACTGATTTGTTCGTTGGCCTCTTCACTCATCCTTTAGCTGCCCTGCACTCTATATCCATTGTCGTTGAAAATATACCGATTTTTCGGTTCACTGTTAGGTCAAGTTATGTCAGCAGTGCCATCTTAAGTGGAATGTCTCTTTTTGTACTGACCTTTATAAGTGTGGATAGATTACTCGCCCTCTCTCTCGGGATGAAATACAGACAAGCAGTGACCGCAAGACGGGTCCGCAGTTTTGTAATATTTTTCTGGATGTTAAATATCGCGAATGGTCTTGGACTCTTGTCACGAGAGAGATATCGCTTTCTCTTTTATATACTCAGTGCGTCGGGTATATTTCTTTGCGTGGTAATTTCGACTTTTTGCTACACGAAAATTTACCACGTTCTCCGTTTGCAACGACTGAAAGTTCGCACCATTGGTTCCCAAAAACTAAACAACAAAAACTCTCTGCTAAACGTCCAGCGGTATAAGAAGACCGTTTCAAACGCGCTTTGGGTTCACTTGACATTGTTGGCTTGTTATCTGCCGTACAGTGTAGTGTCGGGATTAAAAGCGGTGACCGGGGAAACCTGGGCAGTCGCTGAAGGATTCACTGGAACTCTTATATTCTTCAATTCATCGCTAAATCCTGTTCTTTACTGTTGGCGAATTAAGGAAGTGAGACAGGCTATAAAGGAAATGACAAGGAAATACCTTAGTTTCCTTTTAAGGGAAACTTGAATTTGAAAACTGGAAGATTCCGGTTTAAGTACGGTTCTTGAGCTGTATTTCATCTCAAACTCAGTCAACCTCCAGTTACAGTTTAGAAATTGCAGAAGTCTTTCTGCATGATAAATTGGCTAACTTTTGGAAAAATTAACAAATTACCAGAGTCTGCATTGCATTTGATCTCCAGCTTGCACGAATATTTTAAAAGCCTTTTCCTTTTTTGATCACACACATGAGGGTTTTATTCACAGCGGCACACCGCTTTCGAACCACTTTATACACCATGATACAGAATACCACGTGAAATGAAGCAATGCGTAGCTTTTATCTGAATCGTAACACATGTACACTAATATAAGTCTTTCTCCACAAGCTTGAAAATCAGTAAAACCACCTTGTACAATTTGTTAAGCACCACACGAAGATATTGCCAAATACGTTTCAATTGAATGGTAACATAATAGGGTATCCGTGAATGGCATTCACGGAATAATTGAATACAGCTCAAAAGATTTAGTTTAAATGAACTGGGCTTTTGTCCACAGGTACAAAAGCTGGAATAACGTTAGAAGCGAAACTGAACAGCTATTGCGAGGGAAATAAATCGTAAGCCAGACCTTCTCCTGCGCAAGGCGCAATAAAAAATGAATAGCTCACACGGTGAGGTTTCATTTACCAACCACAACTGGAAAATGGTTTATTAATTGACATTTCTTAAAAACGTGCACTATCAATTATGAATTTTACGTTCAATTACCTTGAGAAGTTCCTGTTTGAAATCTATGGTGTCACTATATTAGATGATGCACAATTCATCACATTAGTGATTTTGCGGAATCCAAGCATTTGATCTTTCTAATAGGGAAAAAATATTTAAAAGTGTCCGAGGGCGATTTTACAGTCATGCACTGAACAGAATAAAATTCATAAGGTTTCGAAAAATGCGTTATATAAGTTATTGCGCACCATTTTGAAATGAAATTGTCTTCCGCTTCTCCGACAGAGCACTAAAACGGGTATTTCTAGCGTTCTTGCTCTGGTATACCTGCACAAGCAGAGAAGTTTTCCTTCTTTGAAAGCTTGGCATTTGCATTTCTCCATTCATGTTATTACGAACTTCGCATTATTAAATTTCAAGGAATACTTTAAATTAGCTTTGGCGAGGGCTTAACCACAAAACATGTGTCAACTTGAAGTGTTTAATGAACCCACAGTCTTGATCATTTTTCTCAATCCAGCCGGACAAATGTTTTACCTTTTAGAGAAGCATGTTCTCTTACGGGTAAAAAAGAGAAACTTACTTACATTTATGCCTAATAACGTTTCTGAAATAATGATACCTTGATGGGCATGCTTGCTGTGTTTCGACTTCCCGCCATCTAAACTTGGTGCGCGCAGTAATTTTTATTTGAGAAGACCTCATTGTGGAAGAGCTTTGCAATTGATGACGTAAACTGAGATGGTCACAACGTCCAATCAGAACAAAGCTAAGTATTAAGAGGAGCCAATGAGAACTCAGATTATGTGCGAGTTAACGTTTTCGAGAGCTGAAAACGTGAGTGGGAAACCAATTTACGTTTTTTCTTTCAGTCTTTTATCAGGTTGGTTGAGAATTTGACACGAGTTCTGAGACAAATTACTATGCTTATAGATGTAAAACCAACCCCCTCGACGCTCATCTGAAAATTACTCGATTAAACGTGAACACAAGTACAGTTGTGTGAAATACATGCCATTATATAATTAAGATTAAGATACAACGTTGTTTGCATTTTAGCCCGGTCACTCATCGTACGACTCTCCAGTGTAAACGGTCAATTTAACATTTGTTCCGTAAAGACTCAGCGCAGGATAAAACTCCCCCAATAAACCTACAAATGTCGGCCCATTCGGTCTGGATGGATCCGTCAGGAGTTTGCCTAAGAATAAAGAGGAATTGACGGGATTTATTTGGATTATTAATTTGAGTGACTATTTTATTGTGGTATTTTATGTAAAGTAGCCAAATGGGAATGTGTTGAAATGACTTGTACAGGTGTAAAAAGTAAATATAATATTGTGTTGACGTGTAAGAAAGTTAAAGCTGCTTAAGAAGAAATCTCCCAGGGGTATGAAAAAGTAAAAATTCCTGGTAGAAAAGGTCTTTGTATAAGACAGTGGTGTGGGACACCCACGGGCAAATACAGAACTTCACGCCTCAGGAAAAAGAGCACAATACTATTGCAGGAGAGTGCCCTGATTTTTACATGACTTAAGGCAACTACGGTCCTGCACTTCCAGGAAAGGCGCATTTATCAAAGTCAAAGAGACGTTTCTGGGTCTTCACTGTGCACATGAATGATACCTGGCCGCCAAAAACCAGATTCAGTTCTCTTTCTCCAAATTCTTTTCTCGGAAGTCTGATTTGCACATTGCAAACTACCCTCGTACTCTGCCCTTACTTGAGAATTCTTCCGGGATAATTTGTGCATCTACCTCTCCCTAACAACAGCCAACTGATAACAAATAATGATCAGGGTCAATTTTAGTTTAGGGGAGGGGTGGGTGAGCACTTGTTCAGAAACAGTTTTCCCTTACCCTCCCTTGGCATTGTTTCTTACCGTTTAGATACAAATTCAAAAAGTATTCATCTAAGTTCAACAGTACGCCGATATTTGTGTTAGTAAGTTCCTTTGACGACCTCTTGATCTGCACTCGGTTCTTCGTGTTTGAACACGAAACGTTCGGATGTTCGTTGATTTGTACGGCATAAGAATCAGAATCTTCGCCTAAGATTGGGTCCTCAAGAGCCTTTCGGGCGACACCGACACCTGTTAGTTGGAAAATACATTGTTTGAGAAAATATGATTGATAACGTCAAAGGTTAATATAAGTATGAAATGACGGACTGAGACCAATAAGATCTGAGGCAGACTTCTAAAGGAACAACCGGGATCCCTGTGCTGTGTTGTTGGATCTAACTGAACGGACGTTTTTAAAAAGCGAAGATAAATCAGAAAGAGAATTCAGCTTCTTCTAGAGCACCTTGACGTCAACCAAAATACTGCAAAAACCCTTGCTTTAGTTTTATAATCTAAACGGTATAGACTAAAGATCTGTAATATAACACAAGGTAAAAAGATTTTTAATTCTTGCTTCTATCCCCGTCTCAAAATCTTCTCTGCTCAAGTTCCCTATAATAATCTGTAAAAAAAGCCGTATGGTCAAGTTGCTAGTGCATTCCTCCCCCCTCCCCCTCCCCGTTCAATCCCTGTGTACTTGTAGCGTTGTCATTCATGTACTCTAGACATGGCAAGACAGTACCGAAACGTTTTCGAAGCTTCTTCCCAGCCGGTGTAAAGCGATGGTAGACCATCTCGTTCCAATTATATGAAGTCCAAAACAGACACGAAAGTCCTCTGGCCTGAAGACTTATTAGAACTTAAGAATCCTCTTATGTGGTAACTAGAGAACGGAAGTAAGAACCTCCGCATTTCCGTCACGCAGTCCTCCCAACAAGATCTCGTGACACACCAATGGAAGATTCTTTTTAGAAACTTCACTTACCGATGATTGAGAGTTTGTTGTGGGAGTTGAATTCATCCACGTGAACTCTCCAGTAATGACAAGCAGTAGATAATTTCACGTTTCCCAAAATGAAAGTGTACATAGGACTTTTCAGACTCACAGTACAATTTTCATTGGTTAGTTCCAAGTCGTGATTCGCTGATGATGAATCCAGTTGGAAGTATAAGCCTAGAAGGAATATATTTCGAATTAAGATTCATAAAGATAGTGGTTGTCAAAGGAGATGTCGCACAAGTTCAGCCTCTTTCAAATCCTCCATTTTCGTCCCGCGGAAAAGAAGTCCGTGGATCAGCCACGAGGACTTTTCGTGTAGGATGATTTATTTGCAACTCTCAGGCTTTTCAATGATTCTTGGATATGGATCTGTAGCCCTGGTATCTATATCGCTTGTTACTTTGACTTTCTGTGTACCTGTTTGTCTGTTTAGCTGTCCGCCAACAGACTGATCGACTCAATGTCTGACTGACCAAATGACTGACTAACTGGCTAACTGTTTGGCTAATCGACTGACTCACTCACTCACTGACTGACTGACTGATGACCGGCTGATTGACTAATTAAATGACTGACTGACCTATCGATCGACTGCCGGACTGACTGACAGACTGACCAACCAAGTGACGAAGTTTCTGACTGACTGACTAATTAACTGACTGACAGACTGACTGACTGACAGACTGACAGACTGACTGACTGACAGACTGACTAACAGACTGACTGATTGACTGACAGTCTGACTCACTGGCAGACTGACTAAGTGACTGACTGACTGACAGACTGACTGACTGACTGACAGACTGACAGACTGACTGACAGACTGACTGACTGACTGACTGACTGACAGACTGACTGACAGACTGACTGACTGACTGACAGACTGACTAATTGACTGACAGACTGACTGACTGGCAAACTGACTGACTGACTGACAGACTGACTGACTGACAGACTGACTGACTGACAGAGTGACAGACTGACTGACTGACTGACTGACTGACTGACAGACTGACTGACTGACAGACTGACTGACTGACAGACTGACTGACTGACAGACTGACTGAATGAGGTTCTGACTGTCAGATAGACAGATTGCACCTCCATATCGTTCCCCTCAACACCTACCTGTTGGCGTTGAAAGAATTAGCTCCTCACTCGGAGTTCCTTCACCAGTCGGATTCACGCCGAACACGCGCGCAATGACATTTACACTATAAGGTACACTGTACAGCGCGTATTCACGCGCGGCACCCTCGTACAGTCGTTTAAACTTGCGGTCCTTCTTCCTTCGTGTTGCAAACTCGGAGCTTTTTACCATGTCCACTTCAAGAACATAATAATCAACACAGCATTTTGTTTCCGGAGCCAGCCAGCCAAGTAACACTGTTGTGTTGTTCACTTTACATCTGGCCTTGTTGAATGCTGGAGAGTCTGGAGAGAGAAAATCATGATTGGTGACAATCAGTACTTGCTTGGTGCCGGTAGAGGATACAATAGTGGGTAAATTATGAAGAATTGGTCACCTTGCTACTAAATGAGCCACTCACCACGCTCACCCTAAACGATCAAGAGATCTTAGTTAGCTGAGGCAATGAAAAAAAGCCTTGCGACAGAATACAAATTGTCCAAGCGTAACGTGGAGGAAATCTATTTTGTATTGTTCATCTACATGAGCAGCGCATCTGAAAATATTGATCCAGACATTAAAATCCTCTATGTGTCTGCGTCTTTGTTTATCTTAATTTTATAAAGGGCTTTAGTTTGCACAGTTATTTTTTAGATGCTCTTTTGGCAACTACCGCTGACTACCTGGAACTGAAGGAGTGGCTATCCCTGTTACCATGGTCATCTCCACTTTGGCTCCATACAGACACAGGGCCGCACAGAATTCCCCACTCAGCCCCTTAAAACTAGGACCCTTAGGACGACCAATGTCCGTTTGAAGTTCCCCGTCAAGGTAAATGTTGAGGAACTGATTGTTTAGGTCCAGGAAAACACCAAGGCTACTGTCCTTCAGGTCTTTTGCTTTTCTTTTAATCTGAATCTTGTGCTTGGCGTTCTCAGTTCGAGCTGTTGTACCTTCGAAGATTTGTAAGGCGTATGATCCAGAAGTGTTCCCCAGAATGGAATCCTGGGTAATCTTTTTGGCGACCCCTACAAATGAAGAACAGATTTAGAAGTTACGAAAGAGCAGATTGTATCTATGTTGCTAACCCCACTACATAATGTTGAAAGCTGGAAGTAGGTTGTATAACTTGTGGTTGGGGTCCTTTAATATGTTTACAAACAGTTTCTCGCATTAAATTTGACAACGGTTAGCAAGGGATGTTAAGTTGGAAACTTCCAATCTTCTGGTGCATGATAGATCAGGACCATAAATGGTAGAGAAGGCCCGCTTCTGAATTGTTTCGATTTCGTCGCTATGCTGGTAAAGCGTAACAAAATACAGGTGGACCGTATCATTTTAATGCCGCATCATTTTAATGCCCGTCGCTTAGTAACTTACCAACAGCTATAAAAGAATTTTCTCCTTTAAAGTTGTCAATATTTATCGTCCAGTAGTGGCAGCCATCGGCCAGGAACGCTGTACCAAAGGCGTTCCCGTGTACCATGTTGTTTTGTTTTACTTTCAGATTTCCAGCAGACAGGCGGAGTGATTCGTGCAAAGATTCTTTGTCCAATTTGAAAATAACACCTGAAAATAAGGCAACTGTGTTCAAAGATGTTGACAAGAAATGACACCATTTTCTAATCGCCTCAAGTAATAAACTCTATATTTCAACGTTCGCAAGATTTCTCTATTCAACCATTTAGTTTTACCCATTCTTCTTATTCGTAATTCATAAAGAACGGTTTCAACATCGTTGACGGATCACCATGCGGAAAGCTTCTCCTAAAATTTTTATATCCACCCACTAAGAAGTTTCTGTAAAGACTATTCCTTTAAGTACATCTTCCCAAACCCATACTGAACGTTAAATAGAGCACTGAAGAAACACTGAAGTCGTTAAAGATATAGAAGCTTTCTTCCAAACTTACTCACTCTCTGTTATCAGTTGAGGATTGAAGTAAGATTAATCTCATATGTAAATATTTTACTGCCGAATCTAAATACAGAAATTAAATTGATTCCAATTACCCTTTTCAGTCGATAGCGAAACTTCATCACTCGGTTCACTTTCGCCAGCGGTATTCAAGGCTTTTACACGCGCGAGAACAGTAACATTGTAGTCCAATCCCCTGAGTGTGTACTTGGTGCGTGGTCCTTGGTACACCTTAATGAAGTTACGCTCCTGATGGATGTCCCCCTCCCGATCTAGGGTGTCGATCTCTACGATGTAACAGTCCACGTTGCAGTTTTCTGGGGGAGACCACACTAAGTTGATTCTCGTGTTCTCTACGCTGCACTGTTCGAGGTGAATAACAGGAGGTTCTAGAATAGAATATCCACTTTGGAGTTGTATTCGAATTTCAAGGTAAATTAATTTTAAGGAAAAAAATCTTAAAAGCACTGTAAGAAAATTTAATAGATGTCGAAAAATTATCTCTAGATGCCCCCATATACGGGACCCAAGTATCTGTCCACCAGAAAAAGTTCGCAATAAGTACTTATTTCCGTTACCTTTATAGAAAGGTCACTTTTATCGAGGGACACCTGAGAGGGGGACTATTTTCTAGTCTCAAGACCACCCCTTAATGGATGAACCACTGCAATTGATATCTTACCAGGGTATGCAGCTGGTCTCTCAAGTCCAGTCTGTAAACTCAGCTGCACAGTACTTCCATACACGGTAAAGGCCGGCCTTACAGGTCCGACCACGCCCATCAGAGAGGGTCCCCCAGGGCGGGAATCGTCGGTCTGTAGTTTTCCGTTCCAGTATACATTCATCACTTGATTTTCCAAGTCCAATAACACTGCCACGTTGCTTCCTTTTATTTCTTTGGCTTTCTGTTTGATTTGAAGTCTATTGTGAGTATTCTCGCACCACAGTGTACCGTTCTCGTGGATTTGTAGAGCGTATGAGTCCGTGTCATTTCCTTATAAAAATGATTCAAGTATGATCAGTGTACGAGCAATTACCAAAAAACTATAACTAGGATACTATGAGTTCATCCTTTCTTGATTTTACTTAAGTAATAAATAAGAGCGTATCTTTTTAATGAACGATAATGGTTTGTCCGGTGTAATGTCGGGTTGTATGGAATTCCACATCGTTAGGCAAACAGTACTTACTTCATTACGAGTGTATTGACCACAATCTCTAACAACAACCCTTTTTTTTAACAATAAAGAGCATTCTTTCGTGTTCACTGGCTAATCTAGCCCTACTTAAAGCTCACAGCCTTCTGGAAGAGAACTCTGTGCAGGTGTTTGGTCAGATATTGTGATTGATGACTTTTATTAAGGGGCTATCAAAAATTTGTATGCAAAGTGTTTATCTCAAGCAAAAATGCGAGGCGTATGAAGCTCCAACCGTAATTCTTTGATGTCTTTCGATCTATTTCCGCATCCTTGAGGTTAAGTTCTGCGAAGATGAGAAACGTAAATGTGAAATAATTCATAGCTACAGATAATTTCTATCGACTAGCTGGTGGCCAAAAAGTCATGCCTACTACTTCTCCGTTTAAACCCCAGCATTTTGCGTCAATTTTTGGCTTTACAGCAATTGCAACATGCAAAACGTTTTTTTTATCATCTTACCGATAACACCTTCATCGTCCATCTCCTTGGCTACACCCACGGCCACAAACCCGTTGTTACCGGTTCCAGAAAACTGGTCGATCCTGACTTTCCAGTAATGACAACCGTTTGCGAGTGGCACGTGGGACATCACACTCACCATGACTGGACTTGTCAATTTTGCCACGAGTAGGTCACGTGAGAAAACTAATTCGCGTTTTGGACACGAAGAGGGGTCCAGTGTGAAATGGAATCCTGTGAAAAGGCAAACAGAACGAAATAAACTTTTGCCACATCTTCTCTAGGCATTTTTCAGTTAAGTTGGGAGGGGGGGGGGGGATATTCCGGGATTAAAGTGATTTTGGTTGGCGTGCTTTGTGATTGCATAACAGAATTGGTGGCACTCTCTCATATCTCGATCAGTGAGACGCATTATTTAAAACCAATCACGATTTTTTCATTCGCGTTTACCTGCAGATGTGCTAGTTACATTTGTTTGAGATCAAATCTCTGGGGCTCCATATGTCGGGGTTTTTTTTTTCTGAATGGCTGTTGTAACATTTTGGGTTTGCTTTTACGAAATTCAATAGCAAAATCTCTAAAAATTGGGAAGAAAAAAAATAAGCAACAATTTTGTCTTACCTTTCTCGGTGTAGATCGTTATATCCTGACAGAAAGGTCCTTCTCCAGCTCTGTTCGACGCGCGGACCCTGGCAACGACCCTAGCATTGTAATGAAGACACTCAAGATTGTACCTACAGGCAGTCCCCACTGATACCTTGACGGTTTCATGATGCTCCTTTTTACTAGAGTCTTGTGGAGGTGAATAGATATCGGCCTCAAGGTGATAAGCATCTACAGCGCTTGGTGGCGCATTCCACACCAATTGGATGGTCCGGTTTGTAGCTTTACATTGAGAGGAAACAAACTTAGGGCTACCTGTAGTTTAAAATTTCACAAATATTAATGAAGATAAATATGTTCAGATCGTCATCACTGTCAGAAAAATTTTTAATCGAGTTTCGAAAGTAGACCGGGATTGTTTTTTGTCGGTTGTACTTCAGTCGTTGATTAATCCACAAAACTGGCGCCATTTTCTGAACCAATCAGATTCAAAACTAAAGACAATCGTGTCTCGATAACTCGCGTTTAATTTCCCGCGCACTGATCGATCATCTTGCTTGTTGTTACTTTGAGTTGTCATTGGCTCCTTGTGGCTTTCTTCTTTGCTCTGATTGGCTGATTACTTTCGTTTTGGCTTTACGACTCTCAGTGAACGAGTTCTTTAAGCTTTGAGAGCTGAAATTTTTACCAGAGGGCCATAGAACTATTTCTGTGGACTATTTCTATTTCTGTGAACTATTTCTAACTATTTCTGTGGATTCAGATTAGTTCAAGACATTTTTCTGAGTTTTCGTTCCCCGTCCACTTTACAAGTTGTTCAAATTGCAAGGAAATCTATCATTCTGATACCTAACGGAGGACATCCAGTTAACGTTAATAAACGCTCGCAGCGGTAGAGAGTAAACTTTTTCTAAAAATGATATTTAGGTTTCCTCTACAGAATTAAGCGCGTCAAAATGGCGTAGCAACGAGTAGATTGTTGCTATAAGCAGCACATTTCACCCCCTGAGAGAACACTTGCCTGGTTTTTGAAGCCACGTGACTTTCTTGAGCACTTTTCTTTCCCATGAAGTGTCGACAGCCATGTGATCAAAAGTGGGCGTGATGGAAGATGCAGACGGAAGTTTTCTGATTGTCTCAAGCATCAGATTCAACCTAAAATTAGGAGGAGAGATTTTCTGGTTTGGGTATTTACTCGGGAGATTATTAACACTTTAAAATAAAAACACGTATTTTCATTTCAAAATGACTTCTTGAGAGACGAAGAAAGGACCTAGAAACGAGGTTGGCTTGGCAACGACGGCGTATTGTCTTTCCTCTTTATAGATCTTATGCCCAGTGGTGTGGGTGACGTGGTGGCTAAGGCCTGGCTGGGTCAATGTGCTGTGTTGTCAATCTTGAGCCCAGGGTAAATTTGGCCCTTTTTCTGTGGTATTGTCGCCAAATAAAGACCATACTACTGCCAAGGTCTCCCTCCACCCAAGAATATAAATGGCGTCCGGAAAATATGATGATGTGCGGGATGGGAGGTAAGCTTGCAATGGGCTAGCATCCCATCCAGGGGGGTGTAGTAATACCCTCAGCTCAGGCTGGGTGGACCACTTAGCTCGAGTACAGATTTGAATTTGCCTTAGAGCTCAGTGGTCGGTTAACTCAACTTTGAACGGAAACTATGCTAATTTAGTTACCTTGTCTTTAAGGCGTCGGCTGTCTGCAAAAAAGATCAAATTAATTGATGATAAACGAGTAGGCAAAGTAAACTTGCTACTGTTTTTAAAGCGCAGTTTTCATTCTTATTTATCATGGAGGATAAGTCAATATTCACCTGAAATAATGTGACTGCTATATTTTTCTAAAGTTCCTAGTGTAAACCAGACTAACTTGTTGCCTGGTAACAGTTGCAGTTCACAGTAGTAGAATAGACAGTCGCACTTACCTGAAGGAAAGTTGCGGGGTTATCCTCCTTCAAAGCTTCTTGTGTGAACTCAGCCAAGCCGTCACCTTGTAACAGTATATTTTCACACTGGTGCATGGCATCGCTAAGTTCTCCTAGTTTATCTTGATATTCATCACCTACTCTTTTAAATAGCTCCGCTTTCTTTTTTTCCACTATAGCAATCAGTGAGTCGCATTCCCTCTTGACATGAGCTTCAACGTCACAACCAGACTTCTAAAATTTAATAAAGTAACATAAATTTATTTTCAAGCTTTTATATTATTATCATTTTTGTTTCATTGTTACTCGACGGTTATTTAGGACTTTATTATCGAATATCTTTTTCCCAAAGTTGGCAGGTTTACAGGTACAGCCGACCACCTCTTAGCTTTCCATCGCTTCCCTGGAAGTTGTAAAAGACTTTATTCGCTAGTATCATTTGTTGACTTGTTTAAGTGGAAACTCTTTGGATAGATTCCGTAGCTCTTCAGGCACCGCGGGAAAACTGGGGACCGTGATGAATTGGGAGCTGCATGGGCATGCAGCCCTTTCTTCGTATCAAACAAAAACTTACCTTGGCAATAGTGCACATCCCCTCTAAGGACTGAAGAGACTTTTGTACATGGTAATTCTTCCTTGTCAGCGTTCCTAATGTTCTCGCCAACTCCTCCTACAAGTTGAAAAATTGTTCAGAGAAAAATTTTGTGTACGACAATATCATAATTAACTAACAAGTAATCTACGGAGGAAATGTGCTATTCTTACTTTTGCATTTCTAAATACGGGCTCTAGCAGTTCCACATTGTGCCCCTTATGGGTGCCGTACTCTTTGCACAAATAGCACACCGGCTCTTTGCATGCAAAGCAGTACAGAGCCAGTTTCTCTTCTTTGTGTTGCTGACATTGCATGCTCTTTTCTTGACGCTTTGTGGGCTTGGCTATAGCAGGCCCTATGGTATGGTCGGCTAAAGGGCCCTTGCTGGGATGGCACGCATCGAAACAGGTTCCACAGTAGAGAAAGGCACACTCGTTGCACATCAAAGTAGCTTTTTGAGGGGAGTAATCTTCGCAGAATTGACACAGAAGAGGTTCCTCCTGTGCTTGACCTAAAACGAACATGAAATAAAATTAAACAGCATGGTCGAACGCCCGAAGAAGATGAAACATAGTGGCGTAACACGGCGGTTTTTATTTGGCGGTTTTTGTCTGGCTATAGAACAAAACAAGTCACACTCAGCCTAGATCTGCGTTAGGTTTTCAGCTGGCATGCCTTTCGACCGGAACAAAGACGCCTCGAACTGGTTTTTTTTGTTTTTGTCTTTGTAACAAAACGGAAAAAAAAACAAACCGAAAATCATTTATGCACATTTTCCCGCGCTTGGAGCTGGTTGCGTTATGTCAAAGAATTGCGCCAATCTTATTTAACAATCAGACGCAAAAACACCACGTCGCATTATATATAGTAATGAAAGTTTCCCCGCGCCGAATATAGTTGCTTGTTCCAACGTCTATTTACAGACGATATGATTGGACACGACGATTATTTTGGTTTGGCTTTTCGGCTCATTTCTCCACACGGCTAGTGCAACAGCTCTGAACTTTCACGACGTCGTAATAAACTTTTAATATAACAGAGAAGTCTCTTGTCATTTCTTTAAAAACTGCTTCACATTTTTTTTGTCAAGAGTCTAACAATCGACCGAACAAACGAGTACCAATTAAAACACGTTCACTCATAATTACTGAAATATTCAACAGTTACATCAATTATTATAAAGAACGAAAACGAATTCAAACGAATAATTTCCGCATAAAATTAAATTTGGCTTACTTGAAACAAAGAAATTAAAAAATTGTTTTAATTTAAAATTTCATACGACGCTCATTAATTTTTACGTTTCAACGAAATAAACATAGTTCGGCTGCCCACATAAATAATTAAAACGGAAAAGAACTCTCAAGAGTCTATTACGACTATGTTTAATTCAAATTCCGTGACTGTAGATAATTTCAAAAAAAGCAAATGTATGGTCAAGGCTGAAATAAATGAGTACTGCAGACTTTCTTCATAGGCATTAAACTAATAGATATTGAACCGATAAAGAACACTTTTTAATGTGGTCACCAAGACGATTGCAGTTGCATTGTAATGGATTGTGATCCGCAATGTGATGAACGCAAAATCGAAGACAATTACGTTCTTCCTAAGAAAAAAAATTAACTCAAACCTTAAAACCACTTATATTTCTATGTGATAGCTGATGAAATGTTTCAATAAGGAGAAAAAGAAAATTCCCTCTCGGTATCTACCTGGAGTTTTTCTCTCTTCCTTGAATCTTTCAATTACGTTCTCCAAAATCAAATTTCGAGGTAGACCATCAACACCTTTTGGATCGAAAGGTATTTTGCGTCGACATGTTGGACATTTTACATCGGGTTCCAAGTGCGACTTATAGTCCGCGCTCCTGTTTTCCTTCACCCATTTCGCCCATGCCTTTGGCGCTCCGTTTGGCTCCAAGATTTTCCGCGCGCATGGTGTACAGAGGTTATGCGAACATGGAAGAACGATCGGCCTTTGAAAAAGATCCAAGCAAACAGGACATGTCAACTCAATCTCCATTGCTACGAAAAAGAAATTGTGGAGTGCTTGCTATGTGAGGCGGTGGATGTTGTTTTACATCTGCTTGTAACCTTGGTTGCAAGTTGTTACAAGCCTCGATAAAAACGTGGATTTCGCGCGCTTCCTACCACGCGTGTTCCCGCGCATGCCCAGGTCACGATTCCGAACCTTTTTGCCTTTTTTCCTCTTTTTAAGACCTTTGTGAGTGTTGCATAATATTTGATTTCCTTCCTATCCTTTCATGGTGAACATTTGGCGTGTCTAAAGAAAAGTTCGTTATACAAGGGTTTCTCCACTACCAGAAGCACATATCCTATTTAAATAGTGAAATTGTTCGCCTTATTCTCCGAGTTTTTTACCCGTTTCTTTCCTTCTTTTAATTTTCTTTTGCTTTGTTGTGGTTTTTTCGTTTTAACAGTGGTGAACAAGGGATTAAATGGCACATTCGCTTTAGACAAGTAGAACAAAAAAACCTGTCTCCAACGTATATGAGCACTTTCTGATGAATAGACTTCAAACAAACACGATGGGAGAAATGAACACATGAAGATATGTAACTAATAAATTAAATTGACACGACTAAGAGTGTTAATATGCTTTTGTAAATAGGCTCCGTACATAAGCTTTCACGTGCCTTCGAATTCCTCCTATACGAATGAATATTGATCTAAATGTGGGGCACATACAGTCACCGTTGGGTGAATTTTCAAGCGTTATTTTAGTTTTATAGTCAATTTCGTTGTCTAAGGCAAGTTGTAGCCTTGACAGATTCTCTTAGAAGGTCATGAATGTAAAAGCACAATTGATTGCGGTTTCAAAGGGTCTATTTTGCGATTCGTTTTTATTGTTTCACATAACACGGAGCCCTGTTGTGGGGATATGAATGGCGGGCATGCGACAATATTGTCATGTTAATTGCTGGCACGTGTATTTATTGTAATACTTTAAAATTATTTCATTAGATGCTGGCAAAATATTCACCTCTTGCTGTGGCACTTTTGAAAATAAATTTATTTCTAAACCTGTAAAACTCACAGAGAAAATGGGTGATTATCACAAAATTGTTTCGTCTGTGATCTACTTGAATATGCTCTGAAGATCTGCATCAGAATGTCAAATTAAATGTGCAATTATTTATTTTTTTCGTAAAGATCCCATATTTAAGGGATTAGTGTAAGGTGGTTTTCCCAAGAAAACCATTTGAAATACAGCTGGATCAAGTCAATAACACCAGCAGTGACCAATCACAACGCCTTTCTATAGATATCAACCAATCAGCATTGCCAGACTGACACGTGCTAATTTGGCGCTAATTGTTCGTGCATGAAAAACTAAACAGATTTTGCAGTCATCTTTGACCGCGCGTAATCGTGTCGTTCAGTATAGAGCTCAGGCACGGAAAAAATCCCTAGGAAATGGAGGCAGAATTAAGTTGTCCTGTTTGCAACAAGCCGTATGTAAACCCTATAATCCTGCCTTGTTCTCACAACATTTGCTTGGGTTGTTCGCAATCCACGTTGACAACTACCGGTGGAGAGAAATCTGCGACCGATCGAAATGGAACACAGGTTGACACTGAGGAAACACCGTACATCACTTTGTACGACATGAATCATTTGTATCAAAGCATAGGAAATCTACCGTGTTTAAAGTGTCCAACATGCAGCAAACTATTTCCCCTCGACGACCAAGGGATCAGTGGATTTCCCCGCAACCGCCTATTGGAAAATATTGTTAATCGGTATTATGCTAAATCGAATGGAATTGTTTATTGTCAACTTTGCGAGGAAACCCAACCTTGTCAAGCAACGGTTATGTGCGAACAATGTGAAGTTGCTTATTGCGATCGATGTTGTAAAACCTGTCATCCTAGCCGTGGTCCTTTAGCGAAACACTCGTTGATTCCTCCCACAAGTTTGAAGTCGCCTAACAAACCGACTGTAGTAAAGTGCGGAAGCCACAGCGAAGAAAACATCAGCATGTACTGTGTATTCTGCCGTATTCCTGTTTGTTATGTGTGTTTGGAGCGGGGACAGCACAGTGGCCATGAAGTGAAAGCGTTGGGAGCGATGTTTAAAGAGCAAAAGGTACAAAGAAAAAAATCATATCAAATTCGTATTATTTTATCTCTGACCAGAAGAGGTAAATCAGCTAACTTTATGAACTCCCCTCCACTGAGAATTCGTATAAACTATCCTTGCGATTAACTGTAACACCTGTGATTTGTTTTTCAGTTTTGTATTTCCCTTTTTTTTACGAAGAAATTGTGGGAAATCACATAAGTTGAGGTTGCCTCTCCAGCTTTTACTGGCTCTTAATTTGCGACAATTCTTTTACCTTGGAAAGATCTTCGACAATATGCAAATTTTAGAGAGTGAATATTTAATGGTTACAAGTAAAGTTTCAAGCGAAGTTATCGAAGTCAAAATGGGAAGATCATGGTTAAGAGCTATTTTGAAAATAAATTTTTTTTTTTGCTTTTGCATCGAAGCCCCATTTTGGGGATATTTAAATATACTTTGTTGAAAAAACTGAATGTACATTAATGTATTTAATTTCATTTCTATGAGACAATTTTAGAAATTTACTATTATGATAGTTTAATTTTTCAGTTTGTAATTTGTGTATGGTAAACATTTGCAAAATTGTTCACCCAGAATGACATTTTGTTTTGTACCCCCAATTATTTTGTTCTCACTAGAGTTACAGATGTTACAAATATTTTCTACTTATATCGAAACAGTATACCTATTTTAAAAGGACATTTGAGACTGGTGATTTTTCCCAACGCAGTCATGTTTAATTCTGAAAATTGTTCTTTCACTGAAATTTTTCTCCTATCCTATTTTAATTGTCATCTTTAACTTGGGTTGCTTCAAAATAATTTGAAATACCTACCAAATGAAGATGAAAATTTTTAAGGCCTTTCCTGCTAGTTAAAAAGGATAATTATTTGTGAGTGACATTTCAGCATACTCAGAAAAAATTCTATCATTAGGAATAGAATCTGAATGTTTATGACTACCTAACCCTATTTATGTTTATTATTACTCTGAAAATTTGCAACACCTGTGCTTTTTTTTTTTTTTTTTCACTTTTGTTTCTCACCTTTTTTCAAACCAAAAATTTTACACTTTGTAATTATATTATTGTAGAAATAATTGATGCAGCAACTTGTTTGACAAGGAAAATTATCTACAATAGACAGGAGACTCAGGGTGGCAGGTCATTAGTCTCAGACAAAGTGATCATTAGACATCTTGTCTACTGCAACAATTTCAATTTTGATGGAATTGTTTTTGGACAATGATGAAAATGAAGAGGGTGGCTTTTAAAGTGGGCAATGAAAGTGACATGGGATGTTTTCTAGTCTTTGACACAGCCATGTTGAGGAAGAGGAATTTTAAGTGCTGACAAGAACATTTGAGTCTTTGATCATTCAATCACCTATAGCGCTTCAGACACCTTCCTAACAAAGCTGTCAAGGCTCCAAGCTCAGCTCTTTTCAAAATTAGGAAATGTATGTTCACCTGAGAAATAAATTCTTTAGTTACCAAAGAAACAAACAAAAAAAAACAAAAGGAAATAGGACGTTTTGTGAAACCTTAACACTCAATACAATTGTTTGTCTCAACATTAGACAATGAATACTAAATGAATTTATTAGAACTTGCTTAGGACTGCAAAATTGGCAACTTTTGCTGCAAGGCCAGTTGCAAAAATGATTTTCTTCTTGACATGATGACCAAGATGGCAGCAGGTTTTAGTCACTGGCTCAAAAAAATATGAGCTGGTGGCTTTGGTTCTTGTGGCAATTTAAATATCCTGTGATAGTTGTGTAATTGCAATGTGAAGAAGAAGGAAGTTGAAATGTTTAAAATTGTGAGGAAAGTGAAAGATGTTTTTGTCAGTGACATAACTGAAATATTCTGAAAAAAACAAAAAGAAAGTGCAGGTAAGGATCATGGAACAAACACCTTTATCAATATTACAAGGATTTGAATGTCAATTTGATTTTTCTGAGCAGTGATGTAAATGAAAAACACTGTGAAAGTGAAATAATTTTCCTTTCACACAGATGTAAGCAAATATGAAAAAAAAGACAGATTCTCTGTATTAGAAAAAAGCTATTTTTTCTCTAAGATAATTTGTCCTTATTCTATTATGTTTTTTTCTTTTTTTTGTAGGCTGAACTTTTAGCCAGCATGAAGTTACTGGATGGGAAAAATAACGATTTGAAAAACTTTATTCAGTGTCTTAATGGAAACTGCTCAATAATCCAGGTAATATACTCACAGCTGTGTTTCAAATCAGCAGCTCTTGTCTCGAAACTTAATCTGAGGTTCCAGGGTCTTAAATCTTTCAAAAAACTGAGTAGAGTTACACAGGTTATCCAAACACAAAACCTGGTGACCTGTGGCACCTAGGCTTTGCAAAATGGCACTGCCTAATCAATTTGGTTATGATTATAATTTATTAATAACTTATATAGGGTCAAAATTTCTGGAAACATATACTGCTTTGAAAAAGATTTTGTTCAAAAACTGTAACTTTTCTAGTACTCATATTGATTATGGTACTTGATGATGATAATGACAGTGAAAATTATCATAACGATGGTTTTGTAGATTGAATAAAGCCAATCATGGGGTATGAATTGAAGAGACGAAGCTGATAAAATTTGATTTTTCAAAAGTAGGATACTTGAGAGTATTAATGCTCCCATGAGTGATTAACATGCAACTTCTCCCTATAATAACCATAAATTATTCAACAAACAGGTAATGAGAGTCCAAAAACTTATCTGGTTGGTGATATCTTGATCTTACCTCAAATTCTCCCAACTAATTTAACAGGAAATGTTTAGTAGCTACAAGGGAGAGTTAACAATTGGATCTTGGGAATTAACCATCAAAGTGCCAGAACAGGAGGAGTGCGGCAAAAAGAACACAAGGACTTTATGGCCATGTGCTTAATTCAACTGTTTTTTTTAAGCCTATAGTATGCAAACTCAACAAACATGTACATCTATATGTCATTCAAAGTCATGCAATACACACTAATGATTAACCATTCTCAATTAATAGGGGTCAGGTTATTAAAATCATTCATCATCCATTCATCCATTCATTTCTCAAATTTCCTTTTTCCAGGAAAATGGTTTGGAGTTTGAAGCCAGTGTGGTAGCTCAATGTGATTCATTGATAAATTTCATACAGCAGCGTAAAGTGGAGTTAATTGAAGCCATCACAACAGAGATGAACTCTAAGATGCAGAAGGTCAAAGAGCAAATCAAAGCCTGTGAAGAAAAGGGTAAAAAAGTGGCAGGGGTTCTGCAATATGCTCATGAATGTTTACAGGGAACAGATGCAGCCTCTTTTCTGTTGGTAAGAATGTTTTTGAGATATAAAATCATTTGATCAATGATGGTGGTTGTTAATTGCAGAAATTTGGGAGAATTTATATGAATGTGGATAAATTGATCCTGATGGGTCTATAATGATTTTATTATTATCTTTCCAGGTTGCAAACTCTCTAAATGGAAGGTGAGTTGATTTTTTTAAATATTGGTTGTAAGACAATGATTACTGCTTGAGAAGTGAAGTTGTGAATAAGGAGGTACCAGCCGGTACCAAAATTGAGCTTGTTATTATATTGCAAGGAACATTTTATTCCAGTACATAGCACTCAAGCTTAAAAGTTACTGTCTGATTGAGCAGCTATTAATTTATTCATTTTCTATTTTCTTCTACACAATCACAGAATTTTGAACATTATTAATCAGTGGTCAAAAGAAGTAAAACTTGAACCAACTACTGGTGTGGAACTGGAATTGACTTTGGACACATCAGGGGCAATACAAGCCCTCCATGATTTGCACTTCATAGAACTCAAAGGTAAACAAACAATTCTGTGATATTTGAGACTTATACCTCATTCACACCAATTCAAATCATTAACATGTTTAAAAGCTGTTTTGTCAAACATGGTTGAAAAGTGTTTTCTTCATAGTAACAGCTTCTTTAACTGATTTTTGTCAACCTCATATTTAGCTCATCGAAACTTCAAGAAGTTAGTGACTTCTTAAAACCTATGGAAAATTCAGGTTTTCAGTTTTGATTGTGTCTGATTATCATCCAGTTAAATCCAGTACATTTAGCTGAACATGTTTTGCAAGTGTGTTAATGGTGTATTAGCTGTTGGTGGTTTACAAAAAAAAAAGTGTATTTTGGAACCATCCATGTATCCATGAATGCAGTTGTTATAGAAATTAAGAAACCAACATTTACTGTGTGTGATATGTTTGACCAAAAATAGCTCCTTATAGCGTCCTCCATTTTATTTATTTATTTATTTATTTACTTGTTTATAAATTTTCTTTGCAGCCCCAATAGCTCCAGAAATAGTTCCAGATGAATGCACGGTCACAAACAATGCCATCACATTATCATGGAGACCTCGCATCAAACAGAGCTGTGTGGATGGCTATGTGGTTGAGATTGATGATGGTACTTCAAGTGGTAAAGAGGACAATTTCCTGGAGGTTTATCGCGGGAGTTGTTTGGAATGCACTGTATCTGGCCTACAGTTTAACTCAACGTACCGAGCAAGAGTCAAGGGTTTTAACAAAGCTGGAGAGGGTGCACCAAGTGATGAGGTGTATTTGACAACATCTGACGGTGAGGAATTAAAAGACAGTAACTGTTACATATTCGAGTGAAATGTTTTCTTCATTTCTCAGAGTCTCCCCAATGAAATGTGCAAATTCAAGTAGTTCAAATTTGTTGGTTTGGAACAATTTTTTGTAAACTATATGATCTGGTCTTTAATTCATAAAAAAATTTGGGTATAATTGCAGAGCAATTTAAAGTGAAACAATTTAGTTCTGAGCATGACTTAACCCTTTAAGTGCGCTAAGGGGGTGGTGGAAAGGACATTTTGCAGGGGTTCAGTTTTCATGACCTTTGATAGACAGGTATAGATACGACTCTTCTAGGGGTCAGTCCTTTAAGATAAATTTGCAACAAAGGTATTCAAGAGGACAGCAAGTCTGGCCTTGAAGTGCTCAACTACATACTTATGCTTATTTTTTCCCCTGTATTTCAGTTGCCTGGTTCTCTCTGGATCCTGCAACTGCCCATCCAGACATAGTTCTTACAAATGATGACACAACAACAACATGCACCAGTTTTGATGACAGGGTTGTGCTGGGTAACATTGGTTTTTCCAGAGGCTGTCACTACTGGGAGGTGACCATTGATCGTTATGATGGAAACCCTGATCCTGCTGTTGGTGTTGCCTTAGCGAGCACCATCAAGGATTCCATTCTGGGAAAAGATGACAAGGCATGGTGTATGTACATTGATAGCAGTCGAAGCTGGTTTCGCCACAACAATGAACACTCCAATCGCCGTGATGGTGGGGTTGAGGTTGGTTCTGTTATTGGAGTATTACTGGACATACCAAACCACAAAGTGACATACTATTTGAATGACCAGAAAAGAGGTCTCATGCGACTGCCTGATACTTCAGAGGCATTTTACGCAGCATTTAGTTTGAGTCGTAATGTACAAATCACATTGCATACTGGGCTTGAGCCTCCAGAGGAGGAATTTATTAATAACAACAAGTAGAGGAAAAACAATCAGAATTTGTAGGTTCAAAATGCATACTAGTATCTGTTATCTACCAGGTGGATCGAGGGTTGGTATGGGAAAAGGGTAGTACTCAACAACTATAAAGGTCACATTTTTCCCACACTGACCAATCTCAAAGACTTGTTAACCATCTTTTTTCCTGCTGGTTTGCATTTTTCTGCTTTGCTACAAATGGCACTGAAAAAATTCTAGACCATGGTCTGTAGTGTAAAAAGGTGGGCATGTTATGAGTGCACTAAATGCCAATGAAAATTAATCCAAGGCATGAGATTCTTAAAAAAAAAAACCTAAAAGTTATTTAAAGGAGGGAAGAAAGTTATCTACAAAAACTCTATTATTTAATACTAATTTATCTTTTTTGATGTAAAATTTGTTATAAATAAGTTATTTACAACAGATTGAGTTACAAAGAAAAATGTTATTTATAGCACTGTTGATTTTTAAGTGAAAGAAAATCATTTTGCATCTAACAAGCTTAAAGAACCTCTCATGATTAGGGAATCCCTAAGTACACTCTTGAAAATTTAATAATAAGCTCCAATGGGGGCTTTTCAGGGACAACACAAATAGGGAAAAAATTTCCACATAAACAAAATTTGATTAAAAATCCCAGTTGGTTAGACATAGTCCTTTTGGCTATATTTATTTCGTGCAGCTAAGGAATTGAACTTAAAAGCCAATGTAGGACAAATTTAGTGGAAAGTAGGGTGTTAGGTCATGAATCTGTGACTAGCAAACCACACATTCAGCCATTTGGCTGCACTGCCTCCAAAACAAAAAACTGAAAGTAAACCAAGATAAAACAGTAGGCTGAAGTTTTTCGATTGTGACCTTGAGATTATTCTGACTTTTTTTTTGTTTATAAACTGGATGAAAGCTTGTTTTGTTTTGTATTCTTTTGATATTGGAGCCTTTCCTTTAATCAATTGTCCATTAATCAGTTACAGAATTAATTCTGTCTTTGTTTGCTGATGAGTGTAGTCACCTAGGAAAATAAAGGTTGTAATGTTTTAGTTACTTTTTTAAAAAATTAATAAGATTTCTCTGTTTTTTAAGGGCCTTTAATTCTCATGTTGAAGTTTCTTAATATTGTGTGATGATAAATAATATGAATATTATTTAATATATTGGTGTTATTTATTGCAGTAAGAAAACTGTTTTATATGTAAAGTGATCATGCGAATCCTTAAATTACATGCAAAGTAAACTGAACAGTAAAGAGAAACTTAATATATGGTATGTTTAAGGCAAATGTGTATTCATAAAATTAAAGACAATGCATCAAAAACGGTGATTTGAATAATTTTTTTAGGAGTGATTATGTTAAGTAGGGTGTGCAATGTAATGTATAGGTGTCTACCTGTTCTGAACTTGTTGAGTTAATAGTCTACTTTACAGTATAGTGTGCTTTCAAGTAGTTGCCCAGCCTTTGCACAAAACTAAGCTTTCAGTTGACCCTAGTTTGATAGCAACATTGTTGCTTGTCAATTATGTACATGAGTATTTTCTTAATGTCTCTATTATATCAGGCAGGTATAGCGTCACTTCTGTTCAATGGCTTGGCAACTAAGCACATTTGTAAAATTGATTATTCGCATGTTTTTTTTTTTTTTCTTTTTTTGTGATGGAGGCTTCAATGCCTTTAGCCCGTAGAGATCCTTAAAGCAAGCTGCTCTACTTCTGGCTGCTGTCACGGAGTATATGGACTTAAAAGAGGTATTGCCGAAATTGAGTAATTTTTCGATGTACCAACCTACCTTCCAAAGCTAATTCTACTAAATAGTAGTTCGAAAAGAAAAAAAAAACGCACACACACAAAAAGCTAATTAAAAAAAAAAATTTAAATTGAGTTTAGGAGCGTGCTGTTGTTACAGAAGTCGCTCCCTCAATTTTAACACCTAACTTTTATGTTCATTTTACACACTCAATCCCACCCTTGCATACGCTTTGTTCCTTTTTTACCCACTGATCACGAGTTTGCTCATCAGTGGAGTGGGAACCCATTTTCATGGGATCCCATACATCAACACCAAGGGAAGCCACAAAGGTTGCTAGTGAAACTACTGGTTAATATATTTAATACTATACCAAAAAAAAAAAAAAAAAAAAAAAAAAAAAAAAAAAACAATGTTGCGCTAAGAGGAGTAAGGATAGCTGAGGGTTGGCCTGATTGAAAATGACGAAAGTGCTCCAATATAAATCAGTCCCTTAGATGTCTCAAGTTTTAGTTCTACCAAAGCGCTTTTGTCTCTGATTTTATCACTTGCTACCCTTAAACAATACCTCGCTAGCTTAAAGCATTTCCTTTCCGTCCTGAGAAGATTTTTAAGTTCAAAATCCATCATTTCCATTTCTCCCTGAAGCGAGACGCGTCTCGCTCAGGACTAAAAATTGATTTTGTCTTCGTGAAGCTTATTTAACAGCTGATGAATGTACCCTTAATCTCAAAGCTGCATATTTCAATTAAGTCCCCAACCCTAATGCATAACTGTTTGTAGCCACTTGAACCTGGCGAGTACCTTTTTCAGGTTTTTAACAATATTTGTGCTGTCATAAGAATCCCCCTTTAGAAACTTTTAGTCATCATGACGAAAAGTTTCAAAGTCTACGGTATATAAGATCGCTACTTATAGAGACTTAAGTAAACTATGTGACCATCCACTGGTGATCTGTGGGCTTGCATTATACGACACGGTACAGCGAACTTATGGTAAACCTGTGGCTTTCATTCATTGCATACAGTTGTTGCGTAAGGGAAATTCCACTCATCACATGACTTTGCAGACTTCGTCTGTTAAACGTTACCCTATAATTTGTTACCATCCTAAAACTTTTCTTTATGACGACTTCAACCTTGATATCTTCGATTAAGGTAATTTTATAGACCCACTACAAGTTAATCATTCAATGAGCAAATTATGCAACAAAGCCGGTCTCCACCAATATGGGTAAGTTGGAATGCTGATTACTCGAAACTTCCGCTGTTTCCCAACAGTTTTCGGTTTCCATTTCATGGAAAGTACGATGAAGTTTGAATCTTGTTGAATGTCTTTGAGCTTTAGTTTATTTGTCGGTTTGTTTTTTTCATTTTTATCTTAGGGTAGTTATGGAGCTGATGTCCTTTTATTGTTCATCAACATTGTGTTGAAATTTCAGGTGTGAAATTTAAGACTCCAATGCTTGGTTCAAAGATTCTCGATAGTTTTGAAGTTTTCAAAGCCACAGCCCGCTTAGTTTCAACGCCGTATCTGGTGACTGACTCAATCTCAATGTAGAGTAATTAATGTCGACCGGCGCTATTTGAACTGGTAGTCTCATACGACTGATTTCACTCGCAGTTGTCCTGAAGGTAGGTCGAGCAAAACGATGTGGTGACAACAAAAAGAACTCTTATTATACTAAGCAATAGATGAAACGAGTAAATAAACATGTGGGTTACAAGACAAGAATGTTACATGATATTCAAAGCACATCTTTTACAATTACAAGATGTGCTAATTACAAGAAGATAATGGCTCCATATTATAACTATTTCAAACAGTTTCAGGTTATTGATGTTTTATTATAGCCAGAGGATTTTGAAGGAGTGTTTAACTTTACGCCTCGATGTAATTCGCGCCGTTAGGCGCCAAAGCAGTGATGAAACTGGACAAAATGTCTGAGCAAATTGTGAAACTGAGCGCGGGATAGTTCGTGTAGAGTATACCTAGGTTGATGACAACAAATCCAGATATTGAATGCAAAAATGGAAATCCATGTTATCTAGAAAGACAGAAGTTTTGATACAACTGATTGCACATTGTTTGTGAACAAGAGCTCAGGCGAAAAATTACAGCTAATACTAAAAATATTTTGATTTCAATGTTGATCAGTGTGGTCAATAAACCTATCAAGTAAAAGAAAGTTGTTAAACCATTAAGAAACGAAGCTAAAAAGAAAAAACAAACGAGAACATCGTATGCTAGTCTATTGTGCAAGTCTTTAATCTATGTAAATTGTCTACCGTCCTCTACAAAAAGAAAACAGCTTTCCTCTTTTAGTTTGTTGGCCGCTATTTTTTAACACTGCTTTCGAAATCAGACCTCACTGGGAATACATTTACATCAATGTTACAAACTCAAGTCCCTGCCATTGATTCACCCTTATATTGAATAATCCTGAGGAAGCATATCAACCAAACCCTGAACAAGAATTAGACTTCGCTGAGAGGCGATAAGAGAAAGAACACTCAACTTACCCTATACAGCCCTGTGCATTTGAGAAACGTTTGGGCTTTTTAATAACGTCACTCACGTTCACAGCATAACAGTTGTCCTATCATTGGTATCAATTCATTGCAATATTATTCCACTGCCGATCAAATTATGCGGGCACGACTGCGGGATGTTTTATACCGAGTATACGTGATCCGTAAATACCAAAGATACTATTTCCCATCAGGATGCCTTTAAATGCTAAATATATTTATTAGCCAATCTGTTTTACCGGTGATTATCTTATTGCAAATCCATATCGTTCTTCAGATTGCCAAGGTTTAAAAAGTATACTTTATAACCTTGGAGGTTGCCACTGAAACAAGATGGCGCTACAACCATATCGGGACGAGCAGTTAAACTATCTCAAATTCGCCTTCATTGTAGTGAATGAGTTCCCAAAGGCCTCACTTCAGACTTTCAAGTCCATGTGGGACAACAGCTTGACACATCTTTCCGGTCATCAACTGTGGGATGACTCCCTTGTCGAGAGAATATTATTTCTCGCTTCAGAGGGTAGCCCCAAAAATCTCAAGCTTCCACAAACCTCTCCTATGAAGAATGAGATAACACCGCTCTGGTCAAGGCCACCATTTACGCCAAGTCCTTTGCTTTGCTCGACAGTAGAGGTCATCTCAAGACACTTGGGGAGCTGTTTGTGAAACCTCTAAAAATGGCTCATGGAGTGTTCCATGCATCGGTAACGAGCCTGAGTGGAAACAATGCTGAAATGTTTGCTCTTGCAACTGATCACCTTCGACTTTTAAGAAATTCGCTTTGTCACTCGCACTCCTCTGAAATTGTGAAAGCTACGTGCAGCACGCTACAGACGCATTCAATGCTCTTGGTGTCAAGAAGGACCCTATTGATGCCATTGGTGGTTTAACAGAGTCAGAATTTCCCACAAATGAGGTTCGTAAACTAAGAACGTATCAAAGAGGAATATCGGGCTCATGTAAGTTTTCTACAAGAAAAGAATAAATTACAATAACAACAGATAAGTTTTCTACAACTACAGAATCAATTTCAACATCAACAAATCAGTTTTCTACAACAACGTGTGGAGGACATCAGCTCGGATTTAAAAGCCTTCAGTCACAAAATGGAAGAATTGCCAACTAAAGACGACTTTCGAAACATGCTGGCACAAGTGACCACTTAAAAACAGGGGGCAGCTTTGAACTTGCTAGGTGAATACTTATTCAGTTTCGACTTCAAATGTTTGATGCCTGTGGTTTTAGTTAAGGTCGCTTCGTTAAACTCTTTTTATGATTTAATCGTCTTTTCCTCACTTTAAAACCCTGTACATCCTATCGGAAAAGTTTGCGACAAAACTGCTTTCATGTCCAGACGAACGTCGAAGTAAAGGGCTTTCACCGTAAAATTAAGTGCTTATCCTTGTGGTTTTAAGAAACGAAACTAGTCCCTTTTTTAGAAGATTCTAGCGCTTCATATAAAAAAATGCGGAGGAGATCATGGAAAATTTTGTAACCATTTAAAAGTGCATTGCACAATGTGTGCCCAGCTCTCAAAGTGAAATATCGTAAGATGCCTTTTTTTGTTTTTTATTTTCTTTATCATTATTTGCCTGATAATTAACCACAATCTACCCAGGAAGCAATAGTCCTTTTCACAGTTGTGGGCTTGGTGGCCAAACCTTTGAACAGGAGTGAGGCTTAGGGTGACCTTGTTATGATAGAGATGTTGCTGCTTTTCAAATGCAAATTACTTTGTTATCATGCTAACTAGATACAGGCCTCTATCACAACAGGGTCACCCTTAGCCTCACTCCTGTTCAAAGGCTTGGCCACCAAGCCCACAACTGTAAAAGGGACTATTAATATTCAGGCTTATATTGACCACTGTCATAAATGGCTGCGGGATTAATATTCTTTTGTTTAAATTTAAATTAGCCTTTCTGGCCTCGCTTGAGATAATATATTCTTTTCAATTTTGTACTGGAGAACGAGGCCAGAAAGGCTAATTTAAATTTAAACAAAAGAATATTAATCCGGAAGCCATTTATGAAAGTGGTCTATTGAGGGGGTTGAAATCAACCTAATCATTACTGAACATTTGTGAATATGATACAATCTTAGATGTGACCTGCGGTTAAAGAAATGAGTGTGAGAGCGATCTTCGCAGTGATGATCACTACTTAAGCAGAAGTGAGAATAAAGCCTGAAAAAATGTCAGTCCTGAAAAAATGTCAAGGCTGTACGGGATTCGAACTCATGAACTCTGCGATATCGGTGCAGCGCTCTACCAACTGAGCTAACAAGCTAACTGGAAAAGTGAGATGTTCTTTGGAGTGTTTGTTCAATTTGTTATTTATGAAATATTCATCATATTGGAATCGTAGCCTTGAGCCAACTACATGGAGAACCTCAAGTAAGCTTTTGAAAATAAATATCCGTGAAGTACATAACGTTGAAAGCCGTAATAGATCCTTATTTTTGTTTGTAATTTAAACAGATGATTACCTGACACCCAATAATCCAACTAAAGATACTTCTTCACTGTATACAGATGTTGCTGACCAAGATAGAAAACGGAAAGAAAACGGAAAGAAATCGCTTGTTTAGCACAAAGCCTCTGGAGGAATGAAATTTCAACTGTAGTTTCACACCTCAAGTCAGGTGACTTTGCCACCGCTCTCCAGTCTGCACAACGTGCACCAGACACCACACGAAAGCTTTTTGGAGAACAAGACCCTAGCACATCTAGCATGTACTTGTTACTTGGGAGCCTACAAAGGTGCGGGGGTAACTTTGCATCAGCTCTTCAGTCTTCCCAACGTGCACTTGACATAACCCGAAAGTTGTTTGGCGAGGAACATTCGGACACAGCCCAAAGTTACCTTTGTCTTGCCTTCGCACAACATTCCCTAAGTGATTATGCGTCAGCACTAAGTCAGCAAAGTGTGCCCTGGACATCAGACGAGCGTTATTCCGCGAGAAAGGCTCAAACACCGCCAAAAGTTACTATGCTTTAGGGGTCATACAGCATTCCTTAGGTAAACATACAGTAGCCCTTAGTCTAGCCAGCGAGCCCTTCACATAAGAAGAAAGTTGTTCGGCGAGGAACACTCAGACACAACTCAAAGCTATCATTCTGTTGGGGTCACACAACAATCCTTAGGTGATCATATATCAGCCCTTCAGTCTAAATAACGAGCTCTTGACATACGAAGAAAGTTATTCGGCGACAACCACTCAGACACAGATCAAAGCTACCAATCTATAGGGTCAAACAACATTCCTTAGGTGATCGTACATCAACCCTTCAGTTAAACAACGAGCCCTTGACATAAGAAGAAAGGTTTTCAGCGAGGACCACTCGGACACAGCTCAAAGCTATCATTCTCTGGGAGCCACACACCATTCCTTAGGTGATCGTATCAGCTCATCAGCCTAGCCAGCGAGCCCTTGACATACGAAGAAAGTTTTTCGGCAAGGAGCACTCAGAAAAAACTAAAAACTACCATTCTCAAGGAGTGACACAACTTCCCTAGGGGATCACACATCAGCTCTTGAGTCTGCAAAACGTGCCACATATTTGAAAAGAAAGCTTTTGGAAGAAGAGCTCTTAGACAGGGTCCCCAATAGGGTTCTTCAATCCCGCCATCCCGGCCGGAATTTTTCCTCAATCCCGAGATCCCGACGGTTTCTACCGGCTAATCCCGATCCCGGTCATATTTTCTTAATTCCTTACTTCAGCAAAAACGATCCTTGAAGTTCCGTTTCAGATTCCCTCACAGCCGACTCAAGCACTGATTATTACGTTGAATTAGCTGTATCTCTCTGCACTAAAACGATGATCTAGTTCATTTGTTTTTCATGACTGGTTTTAAACGAGTTTCGTCAGTCAATGAGTTATTTTCATGGTTTTTATAGCTGGTTTTTTTGTTTTTGCTTTCTTTTTTTCTGTTTCGCCTCTCTTTTTCGATAACACCTGCCTTCCGGATCATCTCACACTTCTTTTCCTGCATCTTCTACAACGTCTGTACAGTATTTAAAAGGAAAGACCCTTTAACGTTTTTGAACAAATTAAAATGGCCGGCTTAAACTTTGTGCATAAGCATTACTTCTTTTCCACTGAATATATAGACGCGTATAAGATACCACTTTTATGGTGGATTCTCTTACTCCGAGAAGTTTTGAATTAACATAAAAGAGGTCGTCTACATCGAATGGGAAAAGTGCTTTCTGAAACAGCACCTAAAGTACGTCGATAATTATTATTGTAATCCACAATACTTTTAGCGTTGTTTTGATTGCTTTGTTTTTTAGTTTTTCTTTATCACGTAGCAGTCAATCCAATTTGTGCTATGAACAGCATGCAGACGCGCGTAAAATTCAGTTTGTTACTATATAAGATGATAGAGATAGATGAAAGGATGTTTGTGCCAATGCACGCGCGCGATAAAAGAAGGACTAAATCTAGTAATCGATGGCGAGTTCCCTTTTAGGTTATCTCCGAAGAGCGCCTTTTCCCCGTTATTGTTCTTCAATTAAATACGAAGTACATTTATGTCAGCCCCGCGCGTTAAAATGGTCGCTACGTTAAAAAAAAAAAAATCCAAGGAAATGAGATGAATGAATGAACTTTATTTAAGTGTCAGAGTATTTAGCTAAATCTAAGCTAATTGTGGACACTAAAAGAACATTCTAAATAAAAATAAAATTAAAAATAGGAACATCACACTGAACTACTTTAAAATTTACAATTTTTTGTTAAGGTTTATTTATAATTGATGGTGCCCACTAAAAAGGAGACGTTGCAATATTTGTGTGCACAAACTAAAAAGAATTCATTACCACTGAAATGGAAATACGACTTTTGGGCATATGCTCAGTTCTTTAAGCGGAGAGGAATTGTACAATATAATTTCTCTATCTCGCTCTGTAAAAAATTGATACCTTCTTTCGCAATTTAAAGCCTGCCATCTTTGGATAACGCCTTCAGTTTAGTCTCTTCAATAGGCCGAGGTGATAACCGAATTAGTCCCAATTTAAGTTTGGTTTGAATTTTTTATGGAATGATAATCAAATAATCGGGGTTTCAACGATGACGCTTTAACTTGGCGTCGTTGCAACAGCGTTCGGCCAACGGCCCACCGACGTCAGTTGAGGTTGAACTCGCAAAAAAAAAATCATATATGAATAATAGTAATAATAATATAAAGGTGCACCAAATAGTGGAGGGTTCCAATGGGGTGATGGTTCGTAAGTTTAAAGAATATAATTTTGGTCGTTTAAGGCTACCGGTTAATTTTTTTCCGGCTACCATAAATATTTTTACTATTAACGTTTCTTGACGACTACCGTTTAAAAACTTTATCGTGGGGCCTTGCTCTAAAGCTGCATACTGACGTAAGGACTTATCATTTTCTTCTTCTCCTTGTTGGAGTCTACTCAGCTAGCAATAACAAAAAACGGGTCTAAATTCATTACCAGAAATCGGAGACATCGATCAAATTTCTTCTCCACAGAACTTTAAAAATGGCAGCCCACGATTACAAAGGATTGTATGGCATAATATAAAAAAATTCAGATATCACGCACATTAGAAAAACTAGCCTGCTTCCCTTGATCTCAATCGAACAAGCAATGTTTTGGTGTTCTCACAATATGACTTTTTAGGTGTTTAATGAAAGATAAGTTCGGACAAATCGCGATTCAAAATTTACCGGTAAACAGTCGCTTAATGTCTCATAAGCTCTATAATTTTGGTAAATATTACATACCAAAAACTCCATTTTGGAGCTCAAATCTTGCCTAGGGACATCTTCCCTCGATCTCCATCGCTTCGTGATGAATTAATGCCCCAGATTTGGTTCGAAATATTCCGCAACTCGATGAAAACCCTCGGACAAATTTAAAGGTTTGATAGTGATATATTCTGCCTCTATACTCTTGACCGCCATTGTGCGACTTTGTACGAAATTGCTAAAACGTACGACCATGATTATCTCTTTCTCCACCATTTTGGAAGCCATGTTAAAGCACATGTAACCCGGCAGCTTTAAGATTAAATCCGCTGGGCATTGACTTAGCAGGCTCGCTTAAACATAAATTTGCGAAGCCGGAACGAACTTTGGTTGAGAAAGTAAACTTTAATAAAAAAAAAAAATGTCCCACTTCTTGAGCGATCGCGAACGGCAGAAAACGGACACCAAACTCCGAATTAGTAGCCCTCACAAAAAATTCAAGAACCGGAATGATGTCGATGCAACTAAACTAGCTTTAGCAGTTGAAATTCCGTATTGCTTGTTGAAAGAATGGCATGGAAAAGTCACTGACAAAACCGATCCCGAAGCAACTGCCCCAGATTACATCAGTCTTGCCAATGAGTTAATCCCGGGACATTGCGTACAAATAAGCGAAGACTCTGGGCAGCGAATAAATGGCATCTTAGCTAGGAAGGCAGGAGAGGTGAAATCCACTTACAAAAAGGCCAGAAATAGTAGAGAAAGGGGTGAGCTTCACCAAAAAAAATACAAACTTAGCATTTTCAAAGATGAAATCGTCTCGTTAGAGGGTGTTGAGGAAGAACTTATTTGCACAAGACAAGAGATTGAAGAGTGGGAAAGAAAAGTTGAAGACTTGGAGCAAAAAAAGACAGAACTGGTGGAGGCATTGCAGGAGGCCCTGAAAGTAAAAGATGAATGCTTAAAGGAGAAGGAAAAAGACATAGCCATACTGACTGAGCAAAATCAAGAGCTGCAGCGTCACATTAGCGCCTTAGAAGGAAGACTTGGTGAGGTAGGATGTACTGACAAGAAACTTGGAGAGCCTTGCTTAAAGCAAAGGTCCAGGAGACTAAAGGAACTGAAAAGCAGAGCTCAGGTGGCACTCTGGTTTATGGGGTCTTACGGTCTGGAGTTGACTTGTTTAAAAGGTGTGGACCATAAACATGGAAAGACATACACCATTGATTTGGCGCACAGAGAAACACCGGTGGCAGGTTCTGAGACGGAAGATGATGATAAAGTGGAACAAGTTCTCTACTTATTAGATAAGTTTTGTGCAAGCGATGAACTTTACCATGAACTGACAATAATGTGTGATGAGTTGCCCAAATCATATTTGATAAAGCAAAAACGAAAGCAGCTCAACGACATTTGCACAATTGAAAGAGTTCCTGGGCATTATCCAGGTGCTCAAATATCATTTACAGAGACATTAAAAGCTCACATAAAAGACCTTCAGAAAAATGATCCCTCATTTGATATAAATGAGCCTGTTAAGGTAAAGATTAGTGTTGATGGGGCCAAAATGTCAAGAAGCTCAAACTTCATGATCCTGTCGTTTTCCCTTTTGCAAACTGCTGAGAAAGTCATGTCTTCAAGAGGAAACCGAACAATTGCTATTGTCAATGGCCCAGAAAAATATGACACTCTTGAACACTCTTTTTCATCAGCCATCAATGAAATCAACACTGTCTTAGAAGCTGGTTTCATTGATGTTGATGGGAAACAAGTAAAAATTGAAATGTTTCTGGGAGGAGGCTATAAATTCCTGCTCATGGTTATGGGCCTCAGTGGTGCCACTTCCACTCATGCTTGCCTGTGGTGTTTGATTCACAAGTTGGATAGGTGGGACACATCAAAGCCTCTTGACCATTTACAATTTGGGAGAGATGAAGAGAACCCTGGATCACATTAAATCAATGCTGCCCCTTAAAAAATATTCAGTGATTAATAAACCCTTGTTCAACATTGAACTTGATCACATAGTATTAGATGAGCTGCACCTGATGATGAGAGTTACTGATCGCCTGACAGAAAACATCATCACTGAGGTAATGGAGAGAGATGGTGAGGCTGACATGAGAAAAAAGAGAGGGGAGAAAAAAGGGATCTACCTGGAATCTCTTGTTTCTACTATCAATAAAATTGGCATTCCATTTTCTACTTGGGAAAAAAAAATTCTGATGGAAAGGGCAGTGGTTCGTATGAATGGACAAGTCTCATTGGATCTGACAAGAAAAAAATGATGGAACTCCTTCCAGCCCAACTTGCAAAAAATGACATTCTCTACCCTGAAACAAGGCAAACAGTAGTCCAGCTTTGGTCAGATTTCCACAAACTCTATAACATAATCAGTGACTATGATACAAAAGCTGGACAGTATCTTGAAGTTGAACAAAAGGGGAAACAGTTCATTGACCTGTTTTGCTCACTGGCTGGAAAGAGAATGAATTATGACAAAAAGAGAGTTACCCCATACATGCACACAATACCCTACCATGTGCCACATTTCCTAAAAAATTTTTCCACCATGAAGCAATTCACAGGGCAAGGGGTGGAAAAGAACAATGATGATGCAAAGAGGATATTTTTTCAGAAATCCAATAAATGGGATGTTGCGAGAGATGTTCTTCAGTCAGAATCAAGGCAGATAGCATTACAAGGTTATGAAAGAGAGAAACGAAAGTATAACAAACAAAACAAAAATTACTGGGAAGAAGGCATAGTTGAAACTCGGAAAAAAAGGCAGAGATCACAAGTGATCACAAGTGAAGAGCCAGGCCCTTCAGATGAGCTCACAGAACAAGAAGAAGACCTTGGCAAACTGAGTGTTTCTCAACTTAAAGAAAGGATAAAGTCAAAAAATATTCAAGTAAAGGGATTGGCCAAACTGAAAAAGAGAGAACTCATTTAACTCTTGAAGTATACCCCCTAAATGTGCAAATTAATTCAAGATAATGGCTGACCCCTGCCCCCTCCTGACAAAAGAACAATTTTGACAAAATGTGTATGACAAAATGCACTGAGATATATTTACCATTTCTTACAAGAAAACATGTTATATCTTTAGATTTAGTTAGAATTACAAGTAATTTCATTTAAAGATAGTATTATTAAAGTATTTACCCTTACATATTCTTATTTTGTGTCTATCATAGGTAAACTTTAATTAAAGCAGAGAAAACTAAAAGTGAAACAAATCTCAACAACTTTGACCTGACATTCATTCAAAACAATAATCTTTTTCTAAATTAGATGTTATGTCCGTCCCATGCCCTTCTATTTACTGTAATAAGAACATTTTCTACTGGAGACCTGGATGCCTGTCTAAGTGCACCTTTTGAAAAGGTAAAACGTTTCTTTGAAAACTTCAGCACTAGCTTTAACTTCAGGCGAAAACGTACAGCACTACCTTGTCCTAATTCATTTAAATAATAATACCAGTACGATGGAAGGCAAAACCTACTGAAATCACTCAGTTCATAGAGCATCGAAATCCCATCCCCTGACAATGTTCCATGTCCTCTAAATATATATCTAATGATATCATGGTCAATGGCAATTTCCACTGAGTAGGTTGCCTTCACTGCCTTGCTTTTAAGAATGCCTAATATTGCATATGTGAAAACATCAGCAGCCTTCTCTAGTCTTTCTTTGCTGATCTTTGGATTAGAGTAACCCCTGTAAGATTTAGTTACAGAAAAAAAAATATCAAAATAATATTTTAGTTTTTAAGGCCACTGTAAACATCAAATAACACGTAACCCTTTAAGCCCAGATTTGACTATGCATATTCTCCTCAACGTTTTCTCCACATTTCTTATATATGGTATGAAGAAAAGTTTAAACAACAAGAAATATTAACCTCTGGTGATCACTTCCTTCATTTTTATGACCTGTTTGTTTGATTAGGCAGTAACATTGTAAGGAAACATTTAATGCAGGGAACTATTACTGGGCCTGTTGCACAAACTACCAAGACACCATCACTGGGGCCTAAAGGGATAACCAAGAACTAAAAAATTATTATTTAAGCGTAAGCTTATTGCACAACAGTTTGACCTTATTAACTCATCAGACAAGTGATTAGACGGTTCCCAAGAGCTTGTCCAGGCCGGCCAGTCTTTCCATTTTACCAGATATTCATCATCCTGTATAAAGGTGAAATTACACATCATCTTAGTGCTTACTAAGTTTCGCGTATAGCTCTGTTTAATAGTAAACACATTGAATTACTTGCAGATGAGCTTCATATAAATTAATTCATACCTCCTTACTCGACGATTTCCGCTTGCTGACAAGTCTCTCCACTTGATATAATTTCGCCCCGGGTTTATAATTTCTTTTGCATGTAGAAAAAGGTTCAAAATCCGCCGAAGAAAGATTATTCAGAGCAACATAATTTACGCATTCCTTGCTTCGAACCGCTCTTGCCATATTCTTTCACGTAATCCGATACCTCCGGGCATGCTCCTTTCAACTAAGAGTACACCGCATTCAGAAAGTATCGTGTGAACAAAATGACTCCGATTTCTGGTAATGTCAATGATTCTTTGAGTTTCTTATTTCCTAATTGACTATTTCACACATGTATGGATATGTGGCATACAGATTAATTGTTCTGTAGCACACTTCTTTCCCAGATCCACCATCTAGGTTCTTATGAAGCCTGTAGAAACGACGGTTGGGTGAGGCTCCATCATATGTGGCGGCAATAACCCACTGGTTGCATATACATTCTAGAATGCATACAGCTTCCCAGAACAGGGGCATTATTTGTACTGATGTGACTCCTGTGGTGGCAAAATACGCCAGACTGAATTTGAGCTCTGTACAGACTCCTCGCACAAGAAACACTAAAGCATGTGTTGCCACATCATCGTGTTTATCAAGAGTGGCAAAGTTTACATCTGGGTTCCCCAGATCAACAAATCCAATGAGATCATGAGTGTTCTTATCAAAGACAAGGTTGGCTTGGACCTTCATTTCATCAAGGAGAATAACACAATATCTCTGGACATCAAAGTAGTTGCTTGTTTCAGACTTTAATTCATCAACTACTTTGTCTTGGAAGCCTGGTGCAGGTCTTATGAAGTTGCGATAGTCTCGCAGTGTTCTTTGGCTTGGTAGAGTGAGAATATTGCTTTGTCTAAGCTCTTCATAGCAAGATGGTGATTCTTCCACAAGATATAGACAGAAGCGAGTTATCATGGGGCGGTATTGAACACTGCTGGCGCTACTATGAAACAATTTCTTTTGCTGTTGCCAGAAGAGATTCATAAAGGGTGTCATCTTGGTTTCATCATAGTTAGTAGAGGGGACTGGTTAGGAAGGTCGGTGAACTTCAAAAGAGGAGGTTATTGTTCGATTTTTTAGAAATCACGTGACCAATACCGTGCACAGCACAGGATTCAACTGAGATGTGGCGCCGGTTGTCACTTGAGTACGGTACGCTGTCTTGTGTTCTTTTCGATGTTATTATGATAAAAAAAGAAAAAACAGTTGTAAATCGTAATAAAGCTACTCTAGATTAAGTTTAAAATGCCTGGCGATAATTGTTCCGTGGTTGGCTGTGGATCGTGCAGGCGATCGAAAGGTATAGGCATTTGGAAACTTCCCGCTCCGAGGAACGAAGTATACAAAAAGTGGAGAGCAGACTGGCTGAATGAACTCACAAAATCAAGAGAAGTAGACAAAGATTTCCAGAAACAAATTGACAGCGATAGAGTCTTTACATGCGAGAAGCATTTCGGCTCTTGATGATATAGAAATTGGTAAGTATTCAGACTAAAGCTTGTGTGTGTATGGTGCTTACCAGTATGGAATGTAGGATTTTTGTGCGCGGCACAGCACAACCGAAGGTGTATGTGTAGTTAGTAGTTAGTAGAGGGGATTATAAACATCAGATGTGTGTTTATAACTTGGAACATCCTCGGAGACCCAGGGGCAGTGAGTCGATTTCAAGTTAAGGGCAGAAGAGCCCCTGGGGACATTGTCTTACAAGACTAGTTCCAAACGGTCGCAGTCGTTCTGGCATCTGATTGGTGCCAGAAAATCTTTGTTTTTTTCTGCCCAATCAGAGTGAAGTGTCGTTTGGAGTCGTTTCGTGTGTTTTAACATGCACATATTGAACAAGCTCTGTTGCTCGCTATGTTTGTCTCGGCCGTGCGACGAAGCTTTGCCCGAGGTGAAAAGTTTCAGTCTCAGCACACAATGTAAGAGAAGTCGATCAGATTGTCCGCGAAATCTTACCGGAAATTATACTGAATACTTTCGCAGGTATCACAAGAGAACGAGTTTAAAAGTTTGCGAGGTTCGTATAAAACATAATGGTTGCAAGCATTGATATGTCGCTTTAAACGTTAGATGAGATGTAAGCCTAAATCTTTCAAGATTTTTTTGTATAATTTGCTGTCACTGAAACTTTTCCAATCCCGTGAAGTTATTTCGTTGCACGGGCCACGCAGGTATGTCGAACAACTGGCGCTTACGCATTTTTTTGTGCACGCCAGGCCAAAATCTAATCTAATCTTCGCTTGAAAAATTAAAAAGAAAAGCTAAACGTGGAAACTTTTGTTTATTAGATGTGGGTAGATAACCCTGTACTAAGCTGACATTTGCAATAAAACAAGCTCGCCCTTTCCATCCAATATTTCTTTGTCTTTGGTTTTGTTTTCCCCAATGAAAGCAGCACCGATTCCCAATGATCAAAGGTAATTAACTTGATCTTCAACAATCGACAAAAGAGGTGAAATGACAATGACCAAGGGACTAGAAGAGGATCCGTGACCTTTCGAGCTCAAGAATTTGAACACTCAACGCAGCAGTTGAAAGATTAACTTTCTTGAAACCCCTTCGGTAACTGTCCGAAAACATATCTCCTTTCCACGATGTTCTCGGTGATTAGTTTTTGTTCAGATTTTAATTAGCTAACCGGAAACACAGCTAAGCTTTCTTTAAGCGCTTGCTGGAGGTCGTGCACGTACTTAACGTTCTCTGCAAGGTTGGCCATATTGTAAAGACTTTACTACAAAGCAACGATTAGAATTTGGCGCGCACAGAAAGCTACGTAAGCGCCAGTTGCTTGACATACCTGCGAGGCCCGTGCGACGAAATAACTTCACGGGATTGGAAAAGTTTCAGTCACAACAAATTGTACAAAAAATCTAAAAATATTTAAGCTTACATTTCATCTAACGTTTAAAGCGACATATCAATGCCTGCATCTATTATGTATTATGCGAACCTCGCAAACTTTTAAACTCGTTCTCTTGTGATACCTGCGAAAGTATTCAGTATAATTTCCGGTAAGACTTCGCGGACAATCTGATCGATTTCTCTTACATTGTGTGCTGAGACTGAAACTTTTCGCCTCGCGCAACGCTTCGTCGCACGGCCGAGACAAACATAGCGAGCAACAGAGCTTGTTGTATATGTGCGTGTTAAAACACACGAAAGGACTCCAAACGACACTTCCCTCTGATTGGGCAGAAAAACACAAAGATTTTCTGGCACCAATCAGATGCCAGAACGACTGCGACCGTTTGGAACTAGTCTTGTAAGGCAATGTCCCCAGGGGCTCTTCTGCCCTTAACTTGAAATCGCCTCACTGCCCCTGGGTCTCCGAGGATGAACTTGGAACTGACGATGTTTACTTTTGTGTTCCGTGATGGCAACACATGTCTTGTACTAACCAAAGCTCTTCCGCCTTTCTTACTGATAGATAAATTATTTAACTTTGCTTTTAGTCGTGTCTTCAAAGATGACCAAGAAAAGACCGAAGTTTGGTTCTCTACCGACTCTAAATATGCCCCAAAAAAGCCAACAAAAGGAAAAGCTAGCGCCACGAAGACTGCTATCGATCGTGAAGGACTTGCCTGAAACCAAAAGAAAGAATGCTTGTTATAGTAACTTTGTAGAACTTTGCAAACGAGTTCATCCTTTGAAAACCCTCAGTGACTGGTCAGTTCAAGAGTTCAATGACAGAATATTGCTGAGAAAGATAAAAAACACCTTTTTGTTGCCAGAAGTTGAAATCATGATAGATGACAGTTTGGGATACACAATTTCAATTTTTGGATGGCTCATACCTGAAGACCATGAACTGTATTCTAGATATTTAAGATCAGTCAGTAATATCACAGTTTCTGACCTTGTGAAAGATGTTGAAAGCCACTCCATATGTCCTGGAGTAATTCCACATGAACTATCCAATGCTGTAATACCCCACATCATCCCGAAATCTCTCGATCCACTATTCGACGATAGTTCATTTCCACACCAGCAGTATTGGAAATCGTCGAAATCGTCTCCAAACAAAAATAAATCGATCATGTCAGCCATGTTTATCTTGATGTGTGCACGGTACTGGTCACGTGATGGTACGGTTCAACCTCAAAAGCGAAACAATAGGCCGGCCCTTTGAAGTTAGCCGGCTTTCCAAACCAGTCCCCTCTACTAACTATGGTTTCATCAGCATCGCTTATTATCTTCGTTAGATCATTGCTCAAGTTGTGGTCAATTTCCACACTTGCCTTTTCAAGGGCAGCCCTCATTTCAGACAGCTCTTGCTCAAGCTGAGAACATCTTAGCCTGTGTTCTTGTAGGGCTAATTTCACTCTTTCTGTAGATGTCTTAGAAATGGGGGCATTCAACTTTGTTGGCTCCAAAGCATTACCAGAAATCGGAGTCATTTTGTTCACACGATACTTTCTGAATGCGGTGTACTCTTAGTTGAAAGGAGCATGCCCGGAGGTATCGGATTACGTGAAAGAATATGGCAAGAGCGGTTCGAAGCAAGGAATGCGTAAATTATGTTGCTCTGAATAATCTTTCTTCGGCGGATTTTGAACCTTTTTCTACATGCAAAAGAAATTATAAACCCGGGGCGAAATTATATCAAGTGGAGAGACTTGTCAGCAAGCGGAAATCGTCGAGTAAGGAGGTATGAATTAATTTATATGAAGCTCATCTGCAAGTAATTCAATGTGTTTACTATTAAACAGAGCTATACGCGAAACTTAGTAAGCACTAAGATGATGTGTAATTTCACCTTTATACAGGATGATGAATATCTGGTAAAATGGAAAGACTGGCCGGCCTGGACAAGCTCTTGGGAACCGTCTAATCACTTGTCTGATGAGTTAATAAGGTCAAACTGTTGTGCAATAAGCTTACGCTTAAATAATAATTTTTTAGTTCTTGGTTATCCCTTTAGGCCCCAGTGATGGTGTCTTGGTAGTTTGTGCAACAGGCCCAGTAATAGTTCCCTGCATTAAATGTTTCCTTACAATGTTACTGCCTAATCAAACAAACAGGTCATAAAAATGAAGGAAGTGATCACCAGAGGTTAATATTTCTTGTTGTTTAAACTTTTCTTCATACCATATATAAGAAATGTGGAGAAAACGTTGAGGAGAATATGCATAGTCAAATCTGGGCTTAAAGGGTTACGTGTTATTTGATGTTTACAGTGGCCTTAAAAACTAAAATATTATTTTGATTTTTTTTTTTCTGTAACTAAATCTTACAGGGGTTACTCTAATCCAAAGATCAGCAAAGAAAGACTAGAGAAGGCTGCTGATGTTTTCACATATGCAATATTAGGCATTCTTAAAAGCAAGGCAGTGAAGGCAACCTACTCAGTGGAAATTGCCATTGACCATGATATCATTAGATATATATTTAGAGGACATGGAACATTGTCAGGGGATGGGATTTCGATGCTCTATGAACTGAGTGATTTCAGTAGGTTTTGCCTTCCATCGTACTGGTATTATTATTTAAATGAATTAGGACAAGGTAGTGCTGTACGTTTTCGCCTGAAGTTAAAGCTAGTGCTGAAGTTTTCAAAGAAACGTTTTACCTTTTCAAAAGGTGCACTTAGACAGGCATCCAGGTCTCCAGTAGAAAATGTTCTTATTACAGTAAATAGAAGGGCATGGGACGGACATAACATCTAATTTAGAAAAAGATTATTGTTTTGAATGAATGTCAGGTCAAAGTTGTTGAGATTTGTTTCACTTTTAGTTTTCTCTGCTTTAATTAAAGTTTACCTATGATAGACACAAAATAAGAATATGTAAGGGTAAATACTTTAATAATACTATCTTTAAATGAAATTACTTGTAATTCTAACTAAATCTAAAGATATAACATGTTTTCTTGTAAGAAATGGTAAATATATCTCAGTGCATTTTGTCATACACATTTTGTCAAAATTGTTCTTTTGTCAGGAGGGGGCAGGGGTCAGCCATTATCTTGAATTAATTTGCACATTTAGGGGGTATACTTCAAGAGTTAAATGAGTTCTCTCTTTTTCAGTTTGGCCAATCCCTTTACTTGAATATTTTTTGACTTTATCCTTTCTTTAAGTTGAGAAACACTCAGTTTGCCAAGGTCTTCTTCTTGTTCTGTGAGCTCATCTGAAGGGCCTGGCTCTTCACTTGTGATCACTTGTGATCTCTGCCTTTTTTTCCGAGTTTCAACTATGCCTTCTTCCCAGTAATTTTTGTTTTGTTTGTTATACTTTCGTTTCTCTCTTTCATAACCTTGTAATGCTATCTGCCTTGATTCTGACTGAAGAACATCTCTCGCAACATCCCATTTATTGGATTTCTGAAAAAATATCCTCTTTGCATCATCATTGTTCTTTTCCACCCCTTGCCCTGTGAATTGCTTCATGGTGGAAAAATTTTTTAGGAAATGTGGCACATGGTAGGGTATTGTGTGCATGTATGGGGTAACTCTCTTTTTGTCATAATTCATTCTCTTTCCAGCCAGTGAGCAAAACAGGTCAATGAACTGTTTCCCCTTTTGTTCAACTTCAAGATACTGTCCAGCTTTTGTATCATAGTCACTGATTATGTTATAGAGTTTGTGGAAATCTGACCAAAGCTGGACTACTGTTTGCCTTGTTTCAGGGTAGAGAATGTCATTTTTTGCAAGTTGGGCTGGAAGGAGTTCCATCATTTTTTTCTTGTCAGATCCAATGAGACTTGTCCATTCATACGAACCACTGCCCTTTCCATCAGAATTTTTTTTTCCCAAGTAGAAAATGGAATGCCAATTTTATTGATAGTAGAAACAAGAGATTCCAGGTAGATCCCTTTTTTCTCCCCTCTCTTTTTTCTCATGTCAGCCTCACCATCTCTCTCCATTACCTCAGTGATGATGTTTTCTGTCAGGCGATCAGTAACTCTCATCATCAGGTGCAGCTCATCTAATACTATGTGATCAAGTTCAATGTTGAACAAGGGTTTATTAATCACTGAATATTTTTTAAGGGGCAGCATTGATTTAATGTGATCCAGGGTTCTCTTCATCTCTCCCAAATTGTAAATGGTCAAGAGGCTTTGATGTGTCCCACCTATCCAACTTGTGAATCAAACACCACAGGCAAGCATGAGTGGAAGTGGCACCACTGAGGCCCATAACCATGAGCAGGAATTTATAGCCTCCTCCCAGAAACATTTCAATTTTTACTTGTTTCCCATCAACATCAATGAAACCAGCTTCTAAGACAGTGTTGATTTCATTGATGGCTGATGAAAAAGAGTGTTCAAGAGTGTCATATTTTTCTGGGCCATTGACAATAGCAATTGTTCGGTTTCCTCTTGAAGACATGACTTTCTCAGCAGTTTGCAAAAGGGAAAACGACAGGATCATGAAGTTTGAGCTTCTTGACATTTTGGCCCCATCAACACTAATCTTTACCTTAACAGGCTCATTTATATCAAATGAGGGATCATTTTTCTGAAGGTCTTTTATGTGAGCTTTTAATGTCTCTGTAAATGATATTTGAGCACCTGGATAATGCCCAGGAACTCTTTCAATTGTGCAAATGTCGTTGAGCTGCTTTCGTTTTTGCTTTATCAAATATGATTTGGGCAACTCATCACACATTATTGTCAGTTCATGGTAAAGTTCATCGCTTGCACAAAACTTATCTAATAAGTAGAGAACTTGTTCCACTTTATCATCATCTTCCGTCTCAGAACCTGCCACCGGTGTTTCTCTGTGCGCCAAATCAATGGTGTATGTCTTTCCATGTTTATGGTCCACACCTTTTAAACAAGTCAACTCCAGACCGTAAGACCCCATAAACCAGAGTGCCACCTGAGCTCTGCTTTTCAGTTCCTTTAGTCTCCTGGACCTTTGCTTTAAGCAAGGCTCTCCAAGTTTCTTGTCAGTACATCCTACCTCACCAAGTCTTCCTTCTAAGGCGCTAATGTGACGCTGCAGCTCTTGATTTTGCTCAGTCAGTATGGCTATGTCTTTTTCCTTCTCCTTTAAGCATTCATCTTTTACTTTCAGGGCCTCCTGCAATGCCTCCACCAGTTCTGTCTTTTTTTGCTCCAAGTCTTCAACTTTTCTTTCCCACTCTTCAATCTCTTGTCTTGTGCAAATAAGTTCTTCCTCAACACCCTCTAACGAGACGATTTCATCTTTGAAAATGCTAAGTTTGTATTTTTTTTGGTGAAGCTCACCCCTTTCTCTACTATTTCTGGCCTTTTTGTAAGTGGATTTCACCTCTCCTGCCTTCCTAGCTAAGATGCCATTTATTCGCTGCCCAGAGTCTTCGCTTATTTGTACGCAATGTCCCGGGATTAACTCATTGGCAAGACTGATGTAATCTGGGGCAGTTGCTTCGGGATCGGTTTTGTCAGTGACTTTTCCATGCCATTCTTTCAACAAGCAATACGGAATTTCAACTGCTAAAGCTAGTTTAGTTGCATCGACATCATTCCGGTTCTTGAATTTTTTGTGAGGGCTACTAATTCGGAGTTTGGTGTCCGTTTTCTGCCGTTCGCGATCGCTCAAGAAGTGGGACATTTTTTTTTTTTATTAAAGTTTACTTTCTCAACCAAAGTTCGTTCCGGCTTCGCAAATTTATGTTTAAGCGAGCCTGCTAAGTCAATGCCCAGCGGATTTAATCTTAAAGCTGCCGGGTTACATGTGCTTTAACATGGCTTCCAAAATGGTGGAGAAAGAGATAATCATGGTCGTACGTTTTAGCAATTTCGTACAAAGTCGCACAATGGCGGTCAAGAGTATAGAGGCAGAATATATCACTATCAAACCTTTAAATTTGTCCGAGGGTTTTCATCGAGTTGCGGAATATTTCGAACCAAATCTGGGGCATTAATTCATCACGAAGCGATGGAGATCGAGGGAAGATGTCCCTAGGCAAGATTTGAGCTCCAAAATGGAGTTTTTGGTATGTAATATTTACCAAAATTATAGAGCTTATGAGACATTAAGCGACTGTTTACCGGTAAATTTTGAATCGCGATTTGTCCGAACTTATCTTTCATTAAACACCTAAAAAGTCATATTGTGAGAACACCAAAACATTGCTTGTTCGATTGAGATCAAGGGAAGCAGGCTAGTTTTTCTAATGTGCGTGATATCTGAATTTTTTTATATTATGCCATACAATCCTTTGTAATCGTGGGCTGCCATTTTTAAAGTTCTGTGGAGAAGAAATTTGATCGATGTCTCCGATTTCTGGTAATGATCTTCTTTGCTCTGCTTGAGCTTTATGATCACTAGCATAGAGTTGCTCAGCACAGGTAGAACACTTTTCACTCGATTCAACTAAAACGCTACAGTTCTTTGAGCGCCAGTATTCTTTGCTTGTAAACATATCACTACCATCATCACTCTCAAATGGATCAGTTGACTTGGGAATAACATGATGAACCAGGCTAGAGTTGATTTCATAACAGTCAATCCCAGGGCAAAGAATTAGTCTTCCTACTTCTTTAATCAGATTGCTCAAAGTTATGTTCCTCATTGATCGCGCATAGGTTTTATATAACTGATGATCATCAGGTATTAACCATCCATAGCACATAACAGTGAAACCAAGGCTACCGTCCACACATTTCAACCCCTTAATAATGTGACAAGTTTGTTTACCCATCGTGGGAATGGGCAATTCTAATAGGTCAGTTTCGAAATTATTAAAACGCTTTCGCAAGATCTGTACACTCGTTTAAAACCTGCCGAATCTCTGACACTTTAGACAGCACGGAAGATGAAACATTCTACTCAGAAGAAACAGCAGAACTAGCGGATGAGGAGGAGATGGACGACAAATTTGACGCCGACACTGAGGACGAACAGTAAGCCATATTTACTACGTAACGAAAACAACAAACCGCTCCTTTGGAAGCCACAACATAAATAAAGTCAATGACCAACTTCAACTTGTTTTTTATTTATTTCTGCATGCAATATCTCGACTTATAGACGAAAATATCCACGTTTCCTTTGAAGTTGCTGTTTCGGAAAAATTATGTTGGGAAATACACTCGGCTATAAGCCGAGAAACCCTCTCTAGATCAAATTTTCGAGACTTTGGTATGTTCACGTGACACACTACGAAAACGAAGCTAAGATCCTCACAGAAATCTTGAATTCTGAAGTTGGCACATCTGTAATTTATTAAGGAATATTTCAACAGTAGAACCCCAGGGAGCCTTCAATGGGACTAGTTTAACTTTAAAGCTAAAACGAGATTTAATCGAAGAGACATGACGTGCATATCAAAGATGCGTTGCGTGACGCTTTAAGCGATGGAGGTGAAGATAGCATATTACATAAGATAACTGTCAAGGAGAATACACCTATTGCATTAAGGTTGTCATAGGAAAAAGCAAAAAGCGAAAAGCCAAATAGGAATCAATTAGCTTTGGTCAGATACCTTCCACCTTACAGCCCGGATTTTAATCCGATAGAGGGAAGTTATCCCCACACCAAACACTTCCTTCGGGAAAATGACATTGCCTTCCGTTGCTGTCTTTCAGCCCCATGCGTTTATGTTGCATGCTTTTGCGCAAGTTTCACCAGAAAACTGCGAAGGGTATTTCAGAAACTCTGGCTATGAGTGACAATTCGACTGAAGTAATAATTTTGAACCCTTTCGTTACATACATCGGTGTTTCATGTGCGGAATCTTACAGCGCGGAATTAGAATTATGTTGTCTTGTTATTGTGAATGACTTCCTAAATAACTGTTAAATTATTAAAATACGCAAATGTAAATCATGTGGCCAATAAATTCCTATTTGGCTTTTTGCTTTTGCTTTTTTCTATGACAACCTTATTGCAATTAGGTGTACATGGAATTCATATATTCCATCAACTAAAATAGGATAACTGTATTGATTTGATATTAATTACGTTTCCTTAGCTCTTTCTTTTTAACGTAAATCAAATATATCAAGCAAATCAAAGAATGCGACTTATAGACGAATAAATATTGTAATCTTTGTTCACAAAGGTGATACCCTGGGTGACACCAATCTCTTTTGAATTTGTTTTAGTAATTAATGCGTCTTCGTTTTCGTGATGGTCTTCGGTTTCGCAACGGGTCTTCGTTTTCGTAAAGGGCTCTTCCTTTTCGTAATGGATCTTCGTTTTCGTAATGGCTCTTCGTTTTCGAAGGCAGCGGCTAGGCAGGGGGTCTTTGTTTTCGAAATGGGTCTTCATTTTCGTAGGGGTCCTCGTTTTCGTGATGGATCTTCGTTTTCGTTGGGGGGGTCTTCGTTTTCGTAAGGGGTCTTCGTTTTCGTAACGGGTCTTCGTTTCCATAGGAGGTCGTAGGTCTTCGTCTTCGTGGTGTGTCTCATGAACATAATCTTTGTCATCAAAGGTAATACGAACCTCTTTTGAATTTGTTTTAATAATATGTCTTCGTTTTCGTGATGGGTCTTCGTTTTCGTAGGGGGTCTTCGTTTTCGTAATGGGTCTTCGTTTTCGTAGAGGGTCTTAGTTCTCGTAATGGGTCTTCGTTTTCGTAATGAGTCTTCGTTTTCGTAGGGGGGTCTTCGTTTTCGGGGTCTTCGTTTTCGTAACTACCGAAATTTCACCATCATACTTCGTTTGTTAAACCTTGTCCTTTCATTTGTCACCATCCCGAGGCTGTGTAGCGACGACTTCAACCATTAAATCTTCGATTAAGGTAATTTTATAGACCCACTGTAGGTTAATCATTTAATGAGTAGATCATGCAACAGTTTCACCAATTTGGATAACTTCGAATGTTGATTACTCGAAACTTCCGTTGTTTCGAACAGTTTCGGTTTCGATGTTATGGAAAAAGCGAGGTAATTTGAATCATCGATCTTGTTGAATGTCTTTGAGCTTAGTTTGTTAGTTTATTTGTCAGTTATGGGGCTGATGCCCTTTTATTGTGCATCAGTTTAAAGCTCAAAATTGTGTTGAAATGTCTTGGGAATGAAAGCAGATTGAATCACTTCCAATTTCAAACCTTACAAATACACTGTTTATGTTAATTATGTTTATGTTTCAGTTAATTCCGTCTAATTCAGGTGTGAAAGTTAAGACTCCGAAGCGTGGTTTTAAGATTCTCGATAGTTTTGAAATTCTGAAAATCGTAGCCCGCTTAGTAGTCTCGTACGCCTGATTTCACACGCAGTTGTCCAAGGTATGTCGAACAAAACGCTGCGGTGTCAACAAAAAGAGCTTTATTGTACTGACTAGTAGACTGCACTTTCTAGGGGTTCAGAAACTGTAGTTTTATGTTTGAACCAAAGGAGCGTTTGTCTTATCATTAGGTTTTTGGTCAGACTTGAAATCTCGTATGGAAATGTAAATCATTGCGCATAGTCATCTAATCTGATACAATGAATTTATACGAAGTTCATATATTTTGAACTGCGGTATTAAATCATCCAATCTGTTAACGAAAGTTATTTATGAAATGAGTAAATGAACATGACGACTGCAATACAAGAATGTTATACAATATTTACAGCACACCTTTACACTTACCATTAGTTAGGTTGGGGTCGAAAAGGAATTTTCCAATTTCAGTAACTACGCATGGCGTGACATATATGTGGCACTATTATGACATTTCCACCCAACTATATACACAACTTTCTTGACAAGAAGATAATAGCTCCATATCATAACCGTTTCAAACAGTCTCATGTTAGTGATGTTCTATTGTAGCGAGAGGATTTTGAAGGAGTGTTAACTTGATGCTATAAAGTAATTCGCGTTAGGCGCCAAAGCAGTAATGAAATGATCGAAATGTCTGAACAAATTTATGAAATTGAGTGCGGAATAGTTCGTGTAGAGTTTGCATAAGTTGATGACAACAAATGCAGATATCAAATCCAAAAGTGGAAATCCATGTTATTTACAAAGACTTTTTCGACTCATTAGAAGTTAAGTCAGCTTTTTCAGAAGGATGCCTGATGATTTTGACGCCGAATAATTAATCGCCATTTTTAGTTTTGATACAACTGATTGTACATTGTTTGTGAACAGGAGCTCAAGCGAAAAATTACAGTCGATGCTAAGAATGTTTTGACTTCAGTGTTGATTAGTGTGGTCAATAAACCTATCAATTATCAGAAAGTTGTTAAACCATAAGGCGGCTTAAAAAAAAAACCAAACTAGAACATTGCTTGCTTGTGTATTGTGCCAGTCTTTAATCTTTGTATATTGTCTGCAGTCCTCTGCGAAAAAAACAGTATTGAGTGTATTCCTCGTTCATTTTATTGACCATCATTTTTTTTCAACACTGTTTTCGAAATCCGGTTTCATGAGGAATTCGAACTCAAGTCTCTGCTTTTGATTCACTCTTAAATCAAGTAATCCTGAGGAAGCATCTCAACCAAACCCTGAACAAGAGTTAATCTTTACCAAGAGGTGATAGGGGAAAGAACACTCAACTTACCCTAGAGCCCTGTGCGTTTATGAAATGTTTTGCTTTTTAAGGAAGTTGCTCGAGTTTTCAGTATAGAAGTTGTCTCAGTATCATTGGTAACACTTAGCTGCAATATTACTCAAGTGCTGATCAAATTATTTCGGCACAACTGAGCAATGTTTCATACCAAGTATATGTGACAAGTAAACACCAAATATTGCAAGGATGCCTTTGAATGCTAGTAGGCAATTAATTTGTATTTCGGTGATTATTTAATTGCCAATCCATATCATTCTCCACATTGCTAAGATTTAAAAAGCATTGTCGATTGCCTCAGAGACTACCACTAAAACAAGATGGCACTACAACCATTTCGGGACAACGAATTACACTATTTCGAATTTGCTTTCATTGTACTAAATGAGTTCTTAAAAGCCACACGTCAGACATTCAAGTCCGTGTAGGACAACAGTTTGATACATCTTCCCTGTCATCAACTGTGGGATGACTCCACTGAAGTTAGAAACTTATTTCTCACTTCGGAGGGTGGCCCTGGAAAAACTAAAATTCCCACAACCCTCTCTTATGAAGAATGGGATTGTACCAACTTGTGCCAGGCCACCATCTACGCCAAGTCCTTTGCTTTGCCTAACAGTAGAGGTCATCATAAGACACTTGGTGAGCTGTTCGTGAAGCCTCGAAAACTGGCTCATGGCGAACGTCCATGCATCGGGGATGAGCCTGAACGGAAACAATGCTGAAACATTAGCACTTGCAAATGATCAGCTTCGACTTTTAAGAAATTCGCTTTGTCACTTGCACACCTCTAAAATTGTTAAAGCCACCTTTGACCAGTACGTGCAGTACGCTAAAGAAGCGTTTAAAGCTCTTGATGTTTAAAGCTATTGATGCCATTGGTGGCTTAACAGACAGAATTTCCCACAAATGAAAAATGTTCTCTACAAGAACAGAATCAATTACAAGAACAACATGTAAGTTTTCTACAGCAGCAGAATCAATTACAACTAACATGTAAATTTTCTACAACAATGTGTTGAGGATATGAGCTCGGATTTCTGAGCCTTGAAACACGAAGTGGAAGAATTGACAACTAAAGATGACATGCAAAATATGCTGGCACAAGTGACCACTAATAAACAGGAGCCAGCTTTGAACATGCCAGGTGAATACATGTTCAGTTTGGACTCTAATGTTTGACTCTTGTGGATTTGGTTAGGGTCAATTTGTTGGACTCTTTCTGATTTAATCAGTTTTTCCTTGCTTTAAAACCCTGTAAATCCTATCAAAAAGGTTTGCAACAAAACTACTTTCATGTCTGGACAAAAGTTGTAGTAACGAGTTTTCACCCTAAAATGAAATGCTTATCCCTGTAACTAGTCCCCTTTTTTAGAGAACTCTAGCGCTTCATATAAAAATATTCCTAGGAGATCACTGAAAATTTTGTAACCATTTAAAAATGCATTGCACAACGTGTGTTTAGCTCTCGAAGTGAAATCGATAGTAAGAGGCCTTTTAAGGTTTAGTTTTAGTTAATGTCGAGTAAATAATGTCGATGCTATTTCGTTGTTTCATAAAACTCATTTGACATGCAATTTTCCAATTGCAAGGCATGTCAAACAAAACTCTGTGGCGTCAACAAAATGAACTTTTGTTGCGATGACGTTCCTAAGACCGAATGATTAATTTTTTTTAACTTTTTATATGACTGATGGCACATTAATTGTAAATGGGATCTCAAGCAAATAATAACAGCAAAGGCAGGGAGAATTTTAATTTTCATATAAAGTTGATGAGTGTGATCAGTAAATGTATCTAGTACTAGAAAGTTGAGAAACCGTTGGGTGGCTAGAAAAATCAAAACCAGGGCATTGCATACGTATGTCTTGAATATCTGTAAATTAATCAGCCGTCCTCTGCGAAAAAAAAAAAGCATCGAGCGCATTCCTCCCCGTGGGGGGTATTGGGGTCTATTAAAAAACCGCAAAGCCGTAGTTTGTTCATCCAGAACAGCGAAACCGCAAAACCGCAAAAAAAATCGATCAAAACCGAAAACTGCATGAAAAGCCGATAAATTTTCAAATCCCAGTTATCAAAACCCTAATCGATCCGATACAGCGGTGACAAGTAGAGCATACGAAGTTGTTACTCGAAATCTCTGCTGTTTGTACTTTGAACCTTGTTGAATGTGTTTGAGCTTTAGTTTGTTTGCCTGTTTGTTTGCTTGAGGCTTAATACTCTTTCACTGTTCATCAGTATTCAAGTTAAAAATTATGTTGAAATGTCTTGGGATTGAATGTTTCCTCTGCTGATTGAATAATTTTCAGTTTCAAACCTTGCAAACACGCTGTTTTTGTCAGTTAATTCCGCCAAATTCAGGTGTTAAATTCAAAACCATAAAGCTTGGTTTTCAGCTTCTCGATAGTTTTGAAGTTTTCACAAGCATGGGCCGTTTTTCATCACGATACCTGGTAACTGACTCAATTTGAACGTATACTAATTAATGTCGACGCTATTTGCATTGGTAGTCTAATACGACTGATTTCACACGCAGTTGTCTAAGGTATGTCGAGCAAAACGCAACAGTGACAACAAAAGGATTTTTTTATAATACTGAGCAATAGATGAAATGAGTATCTTAACATGTGGGTTACAATAAAAGAGTGCTGTACAATGTTCACAGCACATCTTTTACATTTATCATTATTTAGGTTTAACTGGCGTTGAATAATAATTTTCCCATTTATAAATGACGCGCCATACAGCAGCGTTAGTTATCGCATCATATCCATCCGACTGTATATTAAGCTCCATATTAAGACTAGGTTTACACTAGAGGAAATTGTTCCGGATTCATGATGAATCCGAAACGTTTTAATACCGGATTCATTCTGCCGTTTACACGAAAGTGGACGAATCCGAAATAAAAACTTCCCGGTTTGGTCGTGTCTCCGGAGATTTTGAATCCGGAATTTAAAGTGGGAACTTTGAATCCGACAACTCTTGAATCCGGAAAGTTTTGTCGTGTAACCGCTTTTTTTCTCGAATCCGGATATTATTTCCATCTGCAATCTTTTGAGTTTGCGGTGAAACCAAAATGGATCTGGTGCTAACATTGCTGGCGGTCTCCGGTTGCCAAATCTTGTTGCAGGTTCAGGCTATAAATTTCATCATGTGTACCGCAGTATTTCTGAAGAAACGCAAATTATTATTACAAGGAAGTTTAACGTCAGCCACACTTAATCGCCGACGACGTAGACTGCTTGGCATCTGTCCAACTCAAATTTGCCTCAGTGGCATCTGGATCTACTCTAGCCTTTTTTGGGGGAGGCATTTTCACTTTGTCGATCGAACCACGAAACAACACTGGGCTTGGTAACCATTCCATTTCGAATGTTCCCGGAGTTGTCGTTGTGTGTAAACGGTCAGGAATCCGAAGATTCTTTCAGTGTAAACGCCTACGAATCCGAATACTCCAAAATTGATGAATCCGGAAACATTTACGAATCCGGAAAACTCTCCTCTAGTGTAAACCTAGTCTAAAACTGTTTCAAAAATTTTCATGTTATTGATGTTTTATTGTAGCTAGAGGATTTTGAAGGAGTGTTAACTAGATGCCGTTATACAATTCATTTTAGGCGCGAAAATAGTGATGAAATGGACAAAATATCTGAAGAAATTTGTGAAATTAGGTGCAATATAGTTCGTGTAGAGTATGTATAGGTTGACAAGCCAACATTGTGAAATTGAGTGTAATATAGTTCGTGTAGTGTATTGTTGAGGGGTTTTACCACTCGCTTGGCAAATTAACAAGAAGTACTGAGACTCTGTAATTTTCTTCTTTATTCTCTCTCTTGTTCCACTGCTTATTTCTACTACTTTCAGCAAGGAGTGCTCCAGTATTAAATACAAAAATCACAGACATGTTTGGGTTAGCTAACCGTGGGAACTTCCAAAACAGGATGTTCAGTGTGGGTAAAACTCAAGGTCAGTTTTACCAACTCAAACATGACCACCTAGCAAACTAGTTATCTTCAACCATAACAAGGGATTAAAATGTCTAGCACGGTAAGTGCTGAGCCAAGTTCAAGCACACACTAAAAATAAATCATCAAAACTATAGATTCATCAAAATAGCACGTAGGGGCGAAAAGGCGAGACTTAATAAAACAAAAGCTAAACCTAAAAATGCTTGAAATATCGAGCCTTGAAAACGCTCTACAACATTCCTCCCCGCCTAAATTAAGCATCGTCCTCGATGCGGACGGTAGGGAAATATTACATGGAAAAGTTAACTTATCTAATACAAAATAATTAAAATTTTTTTGCTGTTTGTTTTGTTTTGTTTTGTTTTTTTTTTTCAAGTACCTATCAATTTAGGCTTAGTCCAATCAAGTGGTCATCAATCGAAATTGAACTACGCTACTTGCGAACCAAAGGTCTTTGAAAATGAAGATGTTTCTTGCACTCGCGTGACGCGCGGATTAAAAGGCTAAGCGCCAGAGAAAGGTAACTTCTCATCTTTAAAGTAAATAATATTTCGTAGAATCGGTTTTCTTGAACTGAAGGGCGGATACCTGGTCTATAATTCTAGAAAAATGAAGTAAAGCTAAGGTTATCACATAGTTCATCATTAAAATAAAAGAAAAGGAAAACAATAGTTCAGTTCAGTTCAATTCAGTTCAGTTCCTTGAATGACTTGTCTTGGATAGTCTTTACTTCTTTTCTCTCCGGGTTTGTGTGTTGTACAACTTTCTTCTGCGGATATTGTTTTCAGACGGTTGATCCTTCTGTGCTTTGAACAATGTGTGCAGGTTTTATGTTGGTGATTCTCTGCAACTGCTGTTGGCAAGGTAGGTGGGCTGGCAGGTGTGGAGTGTCGCACAGATATTCTGGAGATGCACCGGCAAAGAATACAGAATACAATGAAATTCACTACTGATAGACCAAGTGCAATGAACGTAATATACTCGATGTAAGTGAACTGAGTAGTTTCCTCTATCTGATCAATCAAACTGTCTGCCTTCTGCAAAGTGCCACTGAGCTGGCTATCATAAAGTTGGAACAACTCTAGTTATCTTCAACCATAACAAGGGATTAAAATGTCTAGCACGGTAAGTGCTGAGCCAAGTTCAAGCACACACTAAAAATAAATCATCAAAACTATAGATACATTGAAAGTGACTGACATAAAGTAGAGTTAAATCTTTCGACTAAGCCATCAGTTTGCGGGTGATAACTGGAAGTGTTCACTTTGTGGATACGGAAGACCTTACAAACGTCTGCTACCACTTTAGATAAGAAATTTTTTCCTCTATCAGACAACAGAACTCTAGGTGCACCATGTCTGGCAATGATCTCATTCACTAATAGACGAGAAATTACAGTTGCTTCAACGCTCGGAACAGGAAATGCTTCACACCATCGAGTAAGATAATCACTGAAAACGACGACGTACCTATTACCCTTATTAGAAGGTGGAAAAGGCCCTAACACATCAACAGCTACTCTATCAAAAGCATTCTCCACTGGGATTGGAAGTAAGGGTGCCTTTTTGGTATTCCTAGGGGATTTTCTCATGGAACACTCAGTACAAGACTTACACCAATGTTCAACATCTTTGTACATTCCTTTCCACCAATATCGTTGCTTAACCCTATTGAAAGTCTTATGGACTCCAAAATGCGCACCGGAAACGTGGTCATGCATGTTCGACAAAATTTCAAATCTCAATGCTGGAGGTACAACGAGCTGAGAAAATGAATCCCAAGAATTGCGCTTTCTATTGTTGCCTAAATGGTAAAGTAAACCATCATGCCCGATGTAAAGACTATCAGTCACAAGTAAAAGCTTGCGCGCCGCAGTATCGTCTAACGGTAAAATATCATTTTCTAGGTAATCGATTATCTCACTAAGGTCGAAATCACGCCTTTGCAATTCTCGTACTTTCGCTACTGGTGGCTCGTCTTTTTGGATTGAATTACATTCCCTTGTGTCATAAGGACGTCTAGACAAACTATCCGCATTGCCATGCATCTTACCAGGGCGATGAACAATTTCAAAATCGTACTGTTGCAAAAGTAAAGCCCATCTTGCAAGACGACCAGAAGCATCCTTAACATTCATTAACCAACGTAACGAACTGTGATCAGTAACAACTGTAAATTGGCGATTCTGAAGATAGGGCTGAAATTTCTTAATACCTTCTACTAACGCGAGTGCTTCCCTCTCAGTTGTGTTATAGTTGCGCTCTGCACTATTCAAACCGCGACCGTTAAAAGCAATCGCTACTTCTTTACCATCCTGGACTTGAGCTAAGGTAAATCCTATTCCTGTAGAACTAGCATCGACAAACAGTAGAAAAGGTTCTTTAAAGTTAGGATAAGCTAAAATAGGAGCGGACACTAAAGCACGTTTCAACTTGTCGAAAGCGACGGCACACTCTTCTGTCCAATTGAAAGAAACACCCTTTTTAGTCAATGCATTCAGAGGATTGGCTATATGAGAAAAACCGTTGACAAAACGTCTGTAATAATTAGCGAGACCTAAGAAATTCCTGAGTTCTCTGAGATTAGTTGGAGTAGGGAATTCCTGTACAACACGAATCTTTTCTGGGTTTGGACTAATACCTTCGGGAGTTACGATATGACCAAGATATTCTACCCTTTGTTTAACGAAATCACATTTCTTTGGATTTAGTTTGATATTAGCTTCGCGGAGTCTTTTAAAAATTTCTTCTAAATGGACCAAATGTTCGTCGACCGACTCTGAAAATATAATGATATCATCGATATATATAAGTGCAAATCGATATTCCAATCCTCTCAAAATATGGCCCATAAGTCTCTGGAAACTCTGCCCAGAATTTGTAAGACCGAAAGGCATTACCAAGAATTCATACAAGCCATTGTGCGTAGCAAAAGCAGTCTTTTCTCTGGCAGAAGGATGAAGTTCTATTTGCCAATAACCTGATTTCGTGTCAACTGTGCTAAAAACATTTGTTCCACTTAAAGAATCTAAAGTATCGGAAATCAGAGGTAAAGGAAAGCTATCTTTTTTGGTAACTTTGTTCAATTTACGATAGTCAACGCAAAATCTCATAGAACCATCTTTTTTCTTGACTAGAACAACAGGCGAAGACCAAGCACTAACTGACTCTTGAACAATTCCACGTTCTAGCATATCCGTCACTTGTCTATCGATCTCTTTTGTACCTTCAGGCGAAGTGCGATATGGCATTTGTTTAACTGGTGTAGCGTCACCCGTATCGATCACGTGCTGTACTAACGACGTTCTACCTAATTCGGCATCAGAAAAAGCGAACACATCACGGTATTTACTAAACAAATCACGAAATTTAATTTTTTCATCAGCTGACAGTATACTATCAGACAAGTCAGGCAATTGAGAATAATCACATTCTTCTGGTTCGTTGTCACTACTAAGAGAACAATGACTTTCGCGTAGCTTTTCGTTTGTGTTCAACTCGAAAGTAGCTATGTTGCGATCTATCTCCTCAAAATTAGCTAGACGAGTCCTTCGGTAAATTTTCACTGGTTTAAAAGAAGGATTAACCAACCTAATAGGGATTGTACCATCCTCTGCAACACTAACAAGCTCGGACGCTCCAAAAATCGAATAACGGTGAGATAAATCAGGCTTTGGGACAATCATGCCATCAATACCATACTTATTTGACGAGTCTTCAAGTTCCCCAGAAATCAAAATTTCTGACTGAGGTGGAATCACAAAGCTATGAGAGGCATGGACAGAAGAAATGAAGGCTTCATCAATTAGATCATCGTCGTCATCTACGCGCACACCCTCAAAAGGAAAAGGACTGGGCTCAGAGGGAAAACTAACTAATCCATCCTTAAAATCAACTTTGAAACAAAATCGTTTAAGAAAATCTCTACCCAATATAACATCAAAAGACAGGTCCTCTATCACACATACTTCGAAAGTAAATATACGAGAATCAATAACAAATTCCATCAAAGTCTTTCCTACAGTAGTCAAACGAGAACCATTTACTGTAGTCACACTTTCTGAATCAGGCACACCAAGTTCTGGGTAAGCGTGACATAAGTGTTTTCGCCACACATTAGCGTTTACTGCTGTGACAGCAGCTCCGGAATCTATTAGACATTGAAAATTATGACCCTTTATGCTAACAGGTAGAAGAGCACTTCCAGGCGCAAAAGAAATAGAAATGTCATCAACTTTGTCCTCTACATAATTACTAACGGGCTGTACAAAAGAATTCGCTTCAGCTCTGCTGCTAAAGTTATTCAAAGTCCTCGAGACGGATAAACTTGTTGACCCCTGTTCACTATTCTCTAAATCGCTACTAGCCAAAGGCGAGTAGTCACTACGTAAAGTTTTGTCGCTATCGGCTACCTCATTTTGCTTAGCGTTGTTCGAAATGACCTCCGAAATAACAATATCGTCACTACTTAACACATCATCATTAAAAATATCTGCTTGTTCAAAAACTAGGCTGTTTTCTTCGACAACAGCACTTTCAAAACTTGGAGGCTCTTCTTTTGAGACCTTACATAAACACTCAGGAGTTCTATCCTGAACAGACAAAGCAGAAAGATTCGGCGTACTGGCACCTGAAAATAAAGTCGCGTGTCCTTTGCTAGACACCGGAGGTTGTTTAAGTACTTCCACACTACTTGATATGACTACTTCAAACAATTCAAGTACCCTGATAACAATAGCTAAAATAATGGACAAAATAATGACGATACTACTCTCCAAACAAGCGCCTTGTTTTTGTCTACCACTCTGCGGAGGGTGACTAGATGAATGTTTTGGTGAGGTTTGACAATTATCTTTGACAATAACATGTTGCGCTAAATCAACTCTCTCATCCACTGAAATCTCGGCAGGCTTGGCTTTACTGAAAGCAAGTTTATCAGCATTGCACGATCCTCCCGATAAATTTCGGTCTACAAGTTTCATTAAAGGTTTTTGTACAGTATTTGACGCCCCCATCACGGGTTCATTTTCTAACGAGACAGGGGCACTTTTCAGTTTCCCTGCTGCTTAGACTGCCACTCAGAAGTGTTTTGATCCCTATTTTGATAAAAATTTTGTCTACCACGACCACGACGAAAATTCCTAGGATCAGGTTTTGAACGACAAAAATAATAGGTATGTCCTTTTCGACCACAATTATAGCAAACGGCATCGCCAAAACGAGACCTGGAACTCCTTGGCTGAAAATTCTGGTCTGAGCGCTGATTATAACCACTGGGTCTATTATTGATATTGCCTCTCATTAATTCGCGGAATTCGTCTCTAATAATTTGTTTCATCTCAGATTTGCTCATGTGAGGGTTTTGATCTGAAGCTGGACCCACAGCACTAATTGACTTATCCTTAGGGTTGATTGCTTTTGAGAGTTCTTCCAAAATTTGCGCTGATACTTCCTTAGGGTTAAAGTCTGCGCGTTTACTCGATCCTTGCAATACTGACTCTTTTAGCTTAGCGAAGTTTTCTGCCGATTCCAAATTTTCAGGTTGTTGCAAAACAACGTATTCGCGAATCTCGGGAATGAGTCCCTGGACAAAGTAGTGTGTCCATTCAGAATTGGGCAAATTAATTCTGGCACAATGTGTTCGAAGGCTATAGGCATAATCTGCAACCGATTCTTTTTCCAGTTGTCGTCGCTGGCCTAGCGCCTGTCTTACGCGCCACTCACTAGCACCGGAGGAAAAATGCGTAACTAATTCCTCAGACAATTCTTCGAAAGACATCTCGTCGGCCCTTGGCAAAGTTTTAAACCAAGCGCTAGCGTAGGCCTTTAAATAAAGAGGAAGTCCTAATGCTAAACTATCGTCGTCCCAACCATTTAGTCTACCGGCCCTCTTATAATTCCTAACAAATTCATGAGCGTCATCGGATTCGTCACCTCTAAAAATTGGAAATGTAACTGACGATTTTACACCGCTGCTTCTATTTTGTGAACTAACCGAAGCTTGCATTCGTTCGACTGCTTGGCATAACTGACTAACTTGGTCTTCCATTTCTGCATAGGCTGGTGCAAGAGACAACTGATTTGAGTCTAAAGAATTATGTCGACTATTAACAACTGAGTCGTAACGAGCTTCGAGAGAATCTTCACTTACATTTTCACGATTGGAAAGATTTTCTCTGGTCTTGACGCTCTCATAAATAAGATCTTCTTCGGAGTCAGAACTTTGGCTACCGGTACAAGAAGAAACCAGAGAACATTCACTAGGTGTAGGAATTCCACAAAAAGCCTTCGATTGTGCGTCAGCCCTCGGCGATCTATTAGCTGATTTAAAAAGTGAACGAAAGAATGGTACTCTAGATTGCTGAACGGGTGGAGGAGGGGCTGGCCACTCATTCGAACCCGAACTTACAGTTAAGTTTTCCTGGTGAACGGCTTCTTCAGCCAGGGCTCGCGCTCGCTGTCTAGTAATCAGGATGAATATTTAAGAGATACTACATGAGCCAGATTTCCCAAAAATGAAAGCAACGCAATCGAAAACGGTACTAATAAAGAGAAAACGCTACAGACCCGAAATTGAAAATCCAAACCTTGAAATTGACCATCAACAGCGATAATCAAATCAGAAGCTAACTGATCTATACACTAAATAAACTGTTACATTCTACGCTAGCTAGATCATTATAAAAGAACTCGGCTATCACTCAGATTTAGAAAGTCAAATTAGCTTGCAACGGAAAAGCATGCTGATAAAAGCGAAGTTCCACTCACAATTGTAGGAATTCCAAAAGCGTACTTTACCAACTTGTAGATAATGGGTGCTCCACCGGTTTTGTTGAAGACGGGTCCTCCACCAAATTTGTTGAGGGGTTTTACCACTCGCTTGGCAAATTAACAAGAGGTACTGAGACTCTGTAATTTTCTTCTTTATTCTCTCCCTTGTTCCACTGCTTATTTCTACTACTTTCAGCAAGGAGTGCTCCAGTATTAAATACAAAAATCACAGACATGTTTGGGTTAGCTAACCGTGGGAACTTCCAAAACAGGATGTTCAGTGTGGGTAAAACTCAAGGTCAGTTTTACCAACTCAAACATGACCACCTAGCAAACTAGTTATCTTCAACCATAACAAGGGATTAAAATGTCTAGCACAGTAAGTGCTGAGCCAAGTTCAAGCACACACTAAAAATAAATCATCAAAACTATAGATTCATCAAAATAGCACGTAGGGGCGAAAAGGCGAGACTTAATAAAACAAAAGCTAAACCTAAAAATGCTTGAAATATCGAGCCTTGAAAACGCTCTACAACAGTATACATAAGTTGACAGAACCAAAGTGGAACTCCATGATATTCACAAAGAAAAGAAGTATTGAGAAGTCAAGTTAGCTTTTTCAGCAGGATGCCTGATGATTTTGACGCCGAATAATTTATCGCTATTTTAAGTTTTGATACAACTGATTGCAAATTTTTTGTGAAAAGGCGCTCCAGCGAAAAATTACAGCCGATGCAAAGAGAGATATTCCAGCTCTTTCATTTCACAAGACCAATAGAAACAGCTTTTTAACAGTTAAATTGTAATTGAATTGATAAACTGGTTTTCCAGTTTCGATAACTTGATGAATTTCAAGATGACTGCACTTTTGCACTATGTCAACTACGGAACTTAAATTAACTTAAGTGTCTCTTTTGATCAAAATTTAAAATAGGTGAGTGTTTTATGTAGAAATTGTGCAAAATAAACCGGAGTTTTCTAAGTTCATCAGTGCCTGGTAAACAAATCTGGGGTTATGATGAAGGTGGAGAGGGCGAGAATAGTCTCAGAGCATGTCTAAAGACTAAATACGATAAAGCTTTTCCATAACCTGAAGTACATTTCTCTATTTCGGCCTCTTATTGCTTTTTTTTCTTGACTTCTACAACCCAATAAACTAACTTAGTCTGGGATTAGTATTTACCTTCGTTTCATTAGTTTCACTCTTGGAGGGCTCAGGTTTGAATGGTTCGCATTATGAGAGCTGAAATTAAGAAGCATAACATTTTTAAAAATGGAGTTACTAAAGGTTAAGAAGTTTGAGGAAATTATGCAATGTTATGAGGCAAGATTTAAGACAGTTGTCAATGGCAAAAATCACTGAATTATGCCCCATAGATAACCAAGCTTTATACGACCAATCATGAAAGTTCTGCTGGAATTTTTATATGTTAAATTTTCGTTCCCTTGTGCTTTCACGGAACATACTTTTTGCCAGTTCAAGATGACCAGAGGTTCCGCTGCGAACTAATTTCTTGCCATTTTCTTTCCAAGCAGGAGAACATTAAAGGTATTCATATGTTTGACATTCAGTTTTCATTGACGATAAATGACTATCCAGTAGACTAAGTACAGTCCTTTTGAGCACTTTAAGAAAACGCTACAGACTGAAGGTCTGAAGCAGGCGACAAAAAAAATAGCTGCTGGTCGCGTTGCTGCGTCTTAATATTTGAGCAATTTTTCGATGAACTCTAATGCATGCATTCTCTATAGACACGTGAACCAGCGCGCACCTATTTCAGTTTTTTATTTTTTGTGTGTGTGTGTGTTATTATTCAATATTTTTGCTGCCACATGTAACGTCCTCAAAAAACTTTTAGTCATCTAAAGATACCACGCATTATATATTTTCTTGATACAGATGCTAAAGATTTCAGTAAACTATGTAACCATCCACTGGTGATTTGTGGCTCTGCAAAGTGCGATACGGCACAGTGAATGTAAGGTATACCTGTGGCTCTCAAATGTTCTAGAAAGTCGTTGCCTACGGGAGTTCATTCTTCGCATAAATTGCATACTTCGTTTGTGAGAACGTTAATGCAAAATTTGTCACCATCCTAAAGCTGTTTCATGACTATTTCAACGTGAAATCTTCGATTAAGGTATTTTCTATAGACCCAATATAGTTTAATCATTCAATAAGTAGATTATACAACAAATCTTCCATCAAGATGCAACTTCGAAGATTGATTTCACGACTCGTCCATTGTTTCAAACCGTTTTGATTGCGCTGCTACGAAAAATTAACCGTAGTTTACCTGTGGCCGAAAGGTTTTGAGGTAATTTGGTTACATTAACTAAGTAGAAATTGTAAATTGGCCACCGTAACGAATAAAAAAGCTGACGTTTCGAGCGTTAGCCACTCAGATTTAGTTGGTTGATTACCTTTTTTATCTTAAGCTGATAATGAGGCTTACTACTGTTTCATAGTTCATATTCTGAGCCCAAAGAAACGGCCTGGGAATGAATGTTGTTTCTGTTGACAGAGTCATTCTTAGTTTCAAACCACACAATGTTTGTGTCTGTTACTACTTCCACCATATTCAGGTTTGACATTCAAGAACGCAAATCCTAGTCAGTTCTTCCGATTCACTGTTCAGGTTTCCTTAAGCTCAGCCCGCTATCTAAGAGGTAGTCTCTGTAAAAGTGATCCGACGCATTTCAAACTTTGCTATTACTCATTACTGAGTGATAAATAAAATAATTGGTCGCTCAGAGCGAAGAGTCAGTTTTCGGTGGCAGCATTTTTCTAGATGGGTGTGGAAAATTTTCTCTCCTAAATGCTGCTTTATGGTATCATCAAGTATGAAAAGGCTTCAAAATGCTCAATTCAGGCGTCAACAATGGATCGTCGGACGTAAGTTTCGTAAATAGTTTGAGTCCGCTTTTTATGCAATGTTGAGTGGAATTTGCGAAAAATGTACACGTTATGTTGACCGGCTGTACTATAAGGAGTCAAACTGAAAATAGTTTTCAGTGTAAAAAAAACCGTTAAAAATTAAATACTTATGTGATTTGTTCTCTCAAACGATCGATCTAGATATGGGAAGCAGGACAAAATCCCTCAAATTAGAGGTTTGTGGAACGACGAGTAATTCCTGAAATTGAGCTACTTCGGATGATCGGCGCTGTTCACATCGGGCCTTTAAGCGCTGAAGTGATTTTCGCTCGGAAAAAAATTATTTTATGATGTTTCGAGAAACCAGGGTGGTCTCGATTACCTTTAGATTAAGACAGATTCATGGGAAAGTTTGAAAGAAATCGATTGATTGAAGCAAAATGCATCGGACCGCTAACTGTTTCATGGCACTGATTTGACATTGGATTCAGTCCAGGGTATCTCAAGAAAACCTTTGCGCTAAAGTAAAAAAGAGCTCTTGTTTTAGCGAGAAATAGACTGCACTTTATATCGGTACGGAAACAACGGTTTATTGCTTTTCGAAAGTAACTATGGGGTCTACTCGTACAATAAATAGGTTTCAGTCTGAGAATTTCTTAGAAATGAGAATTATCGCGCCTAATCATCCAACTGGTCGTGAAAAGTTATCAGTGAAATAACTTCATTAATGTACGGATTACATAGAGGTTTGCTATGTAATTTTCAGCACATCTCTAGGTCTAGGGGTTCCAAAACCAATTCTGCTACACATGGCGCGACATATAATGGCAGACACTACGACATATTCGCCCAACTGAATTAGCATCTTTCTCGACAGGAAGACAATGGCTCGATATTTCCACTGTTTTAAATAGTTTCGGCTCATTGCTGTTGAATTGATGCTAGAGGATTTTGAAGGAGTTCTAACTGCATCTTGTTAAATAAATCCTGTTAGGCGCGAAATCAATGTTGAATTTGAGAAAAATACCAAGAATGTGAAGACAAATTTGTGAATTAGTGTAGGGTAGTCATTCATGCAAAAAAAAACCAATTCAAAACTCGCAGAGTAGACATTCAGTTATTGAATCCGAGGGTGGATATCCTTGTTGTTTCCTCAGACAGGTATTGTTTTTTACTTCAGAAGTACAATCAGCCTTTTCAGTAGAATTCGCGATGAAAATTTTGAGTTTCGACGCCGAAAGATTAATGTCCATTTAGTTTGGTTTTAAATACAACTAGTTGCGCATTATTTGTGGTTCTCAAGAAAATAATAACGGCGATGGCGGAGAGAGTTCAACTTTGATAGTAATGATTGTCTGTAGTAAGGCTATCCTGTAATATTTATAAAGTTGTAAAACTAATACAGGACTAAAAATAACAACCAAACCATGTAGGGCATCGCACTCTTATGCATTGTACAAGTCTTGCATCTCTGTAAATTGTCTGCCGTCCTCTGCGAAAAAACAACATTGAGTGAATTCCTTTGCCCTTCCTCAATTTGTTGACCGTCACTATTTTTTAACGCTGCTTTCGAGATCAAACCTTGTTAGAGATGTACACTTTCGTCAATGTTACAAACTCAATTCCCTCCTTTTGATACACTTGTGGCTCAAATTATCGTGTGGAAAGCTTTTGCTTAGCATCTTAACTAAAGTCTAACAAGAATTAACCTTCAAGAAGCAAAAAGGAATAAGAACATTTAACTTACTTTACAGCCCTATGCGTTTGAGAAACGTTTGTGCTTTTGATGAAGGTCCTCAAGTTCACAGCATAACATTTGTGTTATCATTAGTAACATTTCACGGCAGTATCTGGCAATTTTATTCCACTGCCAATCAAATTATGCCGACACAACCGCGAGATGGTTTATACCAAGTATATGAAACAAGTAGACACCAAATAACAAAGGCTGATAGTTTCTAAAGAAACTGTTTAGGCCTTCGTCGGTGGGGGTAACGAAATAATTTGGATATATGAACAAAGTTGAAATGGTAAATTGGCCACCGTAACGATTACAAAAGCTGACGTTTCGAGCGTTAGCCCTTCGTCGGAGCGAATAGAGGAATTGTTGGCTGCGTGTGCTTTTAAAGGCAGAAAATGGAGCTACGTTATTGGTGGGAACATGGCAACGAGAAAAACACGAATAAATTAGTGGAATGAAAAGCGTTGGTTGATCCCTGTGGGATTTAGACTGCCGGTTTGAAAGATGAGCTTTTGTTCAAGAGTTTTACGGCTTTCCGTGCTACCTAAGTGTAAGGAAAGACCGCAGATTGCCTTATGTTTCTTAGAATGAATAGGTAAATTCAAGTGTCTAGCGAGTGGTTTTGATGTGTCCTTCTCATTCTTTTCCACGTCGCGAAAGTGTTCTCGGAATCGGTCACCTAGTCTTCTGCCTGTTTCGCCTATGTATATTTTTTTTGCAATAAGTGCAAGTTATGCAATAGATTACATTGGCGGAGGTGCACGTGAAGTGATCGGTGATCTTAAAGGATCGTTTGGGTCCCGATATTTTATCAGAGTTGTGAATGAAAGGACACGTTTTGCATCGTGCACGAGTGCATTTAAAAGTGCCTGGTTGGTCATCAGTCTGAAAAGAACCTCTGACCAAAAAATTGCCTATGTTTTTGTCGCGTTTCAATGAAATGAGCGGAGGCTGCGAAAAGATAGTGCTTGTCTCTGGATCGTTTTGAAGTAATTTAAATTTTTTAAGGATGATGGATTTGACCGAGTGGTTGTGAGGGTGGAACGTGAGAGTGAATGGAATGCGGTCAGAATTTTTCTTGAACGACAGAAACAGGATACCCACGTTTATCGAAAAACTGGCACATTGACTCTGATTTGTGGTGGAAATCAGAGTCATCACTACATAAACGGCGGAGTGTTAGAAACTGAGAAAAAGGAATGGAATTCTTCACGTGAGATGGATGCGAAGACGAATATAACAAGTAATTATCCGAGTCTGTATGTTTCTAATACACACTAGTGCATAAACCGTTGCCTTCAATGGAAACTTTGATGTCTAAAAAGGATAAAGACTTGTCAGAAATTTCCCGGGTATATTTCAGAGCCGGGTGAAAAGAATTGACTGCGGTTATGAATTGAGTCAGCTTCTCTCTGGTAGAGGAGGTAGCGGCGATACAGTTGTCTATGTAGCGACCGTATAGTTCAGGTTTGGAGCCGTTGTATTGGCTGAAAATTGGTGTTCGACAAAACCTACAGAAAGATTGGCATAGCTAGGTCCCATTTTGGTGCCCATGGCGACACCATTGGTTTGTTTGAAGAAGTTGTCTCCGAATAAAAAACAATCGAGTGTGAGCACTAGTTCGGCTGAGCGTAGTAGTGTTTCAGATTTAGGTTCCTTAACAGTACGTTGATCAAAAAAATGTTTAAAACATAGGCAATTTTTTGGTCAGAGGTTCTTTTCAGACTGATGACCAACCAGGCACTTTTAAATGCACTCGTGCACGATGCAAAACGTGTCCTTTCATTCACAACTCTGATAAAATATCGGGACCCAAACGATCCTTTAAGATCACCGATCACTTCACGTGCACCTCCGCCAATGTAATCTATTGCATAACTTGCACTTATTGCAAGAAAATATACATAGGCGAAACAGGCAGAAGACTAGGTGACCGATTCCGAGAACACCTTTGCGACGTGGAAAAGAATGACAAGGACACATCGAAACCACTCGCTAGACACTTGAATTTACCTAATCATTCTAAGCAACATATGGTAATCTGCGGTTTGTCCTTACACTTAGGTAGCACGGAAAGCCGTAAAACTCTTGAACAAAAGCTCATCTTTCAAACCGGCAGTCTAAATCCCACAGGGATCAACCAACGCTTTTCATTCCACTAATTTATTCGTGTTTTACTCGTTGCCATGTTCCCACCAATAACGTAGCTCCATTTTCGGCCGTTAAAAGCACGCACAACCCACGATTCCTCTATTCGCTCCGACGAAGGGCTAACGCTCGAAACGTCAGCTTTTGTAATCGTTACGGTGGCCAATTTACCATTTCAACTTTGTTCATATATCCAAATTATTTAGACACCAAATACATCATTTCAAATGAGGATGACTTTTGATGCTAAATATATTTATTAGGTACTTTATTTTTATTATTGGTGATTATTTCATTGCAAATCTACATCATTCTTCAGATTTCCAAGATCTAAAACATATGGTTCATTGCCTCAAGGACTGCCTCTAAAACAAGATGGCGCTACAACCTTTTCGGGACGAGCAGTTAAACTATTTCAAATTCGCCTTCATTGTACTGAATGAGTTCCCAAAGGCCTTACGTAAGCCGTTCAAGTCCATGTGGGACAACAGCTTGACACATCATCGCGGTCATCAATTGTGGGATGACTCCACTACGGTTAGGAATTTATTTCTTGCTTTAGAGGGTGGCCCTAGCAAAACCAGAGTTCCCACAAATGTCTCCTATGAAGAATGGGATTGTACCGCCCTGTTCCAGGCCACCGTCTACGCGAAGTCTTTTGCTTTGCCAGACAGTACAGGTCATCACAAGACGCTAAATGAGCGGTTCATTAAACCTCGAAAACTGGCTCAGGGAGTGTTCCATGCATCGGTGACGAGCTCGAGCGGAAACAATGATGAAACGTTTGCTCTTGCGATTGATCAGCTTCGACTGTTAAGAAACTCGCTTTGTCACTCGAACACCTCTGAAATTGTTAAAGCCACCTTTGATAAGTACGTACAGTACGCTAAAGACGCATTCAATGCTCTTGGTGTCAAGACGGACCCTATTGATGCCATTGGTGGTTTAAAAGAGTCAGAATTTCCCACAAATGAAGTTCGTAAACTGGAAGAACGTATCAGACAGGAATCTCGGGCTATTGTAAGTTTTCTACAAGAACAGATAAGTTTTCTACAAGAACAGATAAGTTCTCTACAACAACAGAATCAGTTTCAACACCGACATATAAGTTTTCTAGAAAACTTATATGTCGGTATGAGCTTGGATTTGAAAGCCTTGAAGACTCACAGTGTGGAAAAATTGCCAACTAAAGACGACATGCTAAATATGCTGGCACAAGTGGCCACTTCTAAACAGGAGCCAGGTAAGCATATATTCAGTTTCGACTTAAAATGTTTGATGCGTGTGGTTTTGGTTAAGGTTAATTCGTTGGACTATTTCAATGATTTGATCAGTTTTTCCTTAATTTAAAACCCTGTGTATCCTATCGAAAAGGTTTGCGACAAAACTGCTTTTATGTCCGGACGAAAGTTGTAGTAACAGGTTTTAACCGTAAAATTAAATGCTTATCCCTGTGCTTTTAAAAACTAAACTAGTCACTTTTTTTCAGAGGACTACAGAGCTTCAGATCAAAAGACTGCTGGGAGATAATTGGAAATGTTAAAACCATTTTAAAATGCGTTGCACTATGTGTGCCCAGTTCTCAAAGTAAAATATCGTGAAAGGCCTTTTCTTTGTTTTTTTCTTCTTTATTTGCCTGATAATTAACCACTGTCTACCCAGTGAACAACTGATATTCACGGGGGAATATCAACCTAATCATCAACAGTTATTTATTGAGAAAGCGACATGTTCCTTGGAGTGTTTGTTCAATTTGTTATTTATGAAATATTCGTTAAATTGGAATCAGCCTTAAGCTAACTACATGGAGAACATCAATTAAGCTTTTGAAAATAAGTATCCCTGAAGTACTTAGCGTTGTAAGCCGTAATAGAGCCTTATTTTGGTTTGTAATGTAAACAGATGAGTATCTAAAAACCATAAATCCAACTAAATTACTTCTTCACTGTATACAGATGTTGCTCACCAGGACAGGAAACGGAAAGAAAACGCTAGCTCACCACGAGGCGTCTGGAGGAACGAAATTTCAACTGTGGTTTCACATCTCAAGTCAAGTGACTTTGCCTCAGCTCTTCAGTCTGCACAACGTTCAACAGACACCACACGAAAGCTTTTTGGAGAAGAGGACCCTAGCACAGCTAACATGTATTTGTTACTCGGGAGCCTACAAAGGCACGAAGGTAACTTTACATCAGCTCTTCACTCTTCCCAGCTTGCACTTTACATAACTCGAAAGTTGTTCGGCGAAGCACATTCAGACACAGCCCAAAGCTACCTTTCTCTTGCGCTCGCACAACATTCTTTAGGCGATTATGATTCAGCACTTGAGTCTGCCAAGTGTGCCCTGGACATCAGACGACAGTTATTCGGCGAAGATGACTCAAACACCGCAGAAAGTTACTATGTTTTGGGGGTCTTACAGCATTCCATGGGTAAATATACTTTAGCCCTTCAGTCTAATCAACGAGCCCTTGAAATAAGAAGAAAGTTGTTTGGCGAGGAACACTCAGACACAGCTCAAACCTACCATTCCGTAGGTGCCACACAGCATTCCTTAGGTGATCTTACATCAGCCCTTCATTCTAAACAGCGAGCCCTTGATATAAGAGGAAAGTTGTTTGGCGAGGAACACTCAGACACAGCTCAAAGCTACGATTCCGTAGGGGTCACACAGCATTCCTTAGGTGATCTTACTTCAGCCCTTCATTCTTCACAGCGAGCCCTTGACATAAGAAGAAAGTTGTTTGGCGAGGAACACTCAGACACAGCTCAAACCTACCATTCCATAGGGGCCACACAGTATTCCTTAGGTGATCTTACATCAGCCCTTAATTCTGGACAGCGAGCTCTTGACATAAGAAGAAAGTTGTTTGGCGAGGAACACTCAGACACAGCTCAAAGCTACCATTCCGTAGGGGCCACACAGCATAACTTAGGTGATCTTACATCAGCCCTTCATTCTTTACAGCGAGCCCTTGACATAAGAAGAAAGTTGTTTGGCGAGGAACACTCAGACACAGCTCAAAGCTACGATTCCGTAGGGCTCACACAGCATTCCTTAGGTGATCTTACATCAGCCCTTCATTCTAAACAGCGAGCCCTTGACATAAGAAGAAAGTTGTTTGGCGAGGAACACTCAGACACAGCTCAAAGCTACGATTCCATAGGGGCCACACAGCATTCCTTAGGTGATCTTACATCAGCCCTTCATTGTTCACAGCGAGCCCTTGACATAAGAAGAAAGTTGTTTGGCGAGGAACACTCAGACACAGCTCAAAGGTACGATTCCATAGGGGCCACACAGTATTCCTTAGGTGATCTTACATCAGCCCTTCATTCTTCTCAGCGAGCCCTTGACATCAGAAGAAAGTTGTTTGGCGAGGAACACTCAGACACAGCTCAAAGCTACCATTCCGTAGGGCTCACACAGCATTCCTTAGGTGATCTTACATCAGCCCTTCATTCTAAACAGCGAGCCCTTGACATAAGAAGAAAGTTGTTTGGCGAGGAACACTCAGACACAGCTCACAGCTACGATTCCGTAGGGGCCACACAGTATTCCTTAGGTGATCTTACATCAGCCCTTCATTCTTCACAGCGAGCCCTTGACATAAGAAGAAAGTTGTTTGGCGAGGAACACTCAGACACAGCTCAAAGCTACCATTCCGTAGGGGCCACACAGCATTCCTTAGGTAATCTTGCATCAGCCCTTCATTCTAAACAGCGAGCTCTTGACATAAGGAGAAAGTTGTTTGGCGAGGAACACTCAGACACAGCTCAAAGCTACGATTCCGTAGGGGGCACACAGCATTCCTTAGGTGATCTTACATCAGCCCTTCATTCTAAACAGCGAGCCCTTGACATAAGAAGAAAGTTGTTTGGCGAGGAACACTCAGACACAGCTCAAAGCTACGATTCCGTAGGGCTCACACAGCATTCCTTAGGTGATCTTACATCAGCCCTTCATTCTAAACAGCGAGCCCTTGACATAAGAAGAAAGTTGTTTGGTGAGGAACACTCAGACACAGCTCAAATCTACGATTCCGTAGGGGCCACACAGTATTCCTTAGGTGATCTTACATCAGCCCTTCATTCTCAACAGCGAGCCCTTGACATAAGAAGAAAGTTGTTTGGCAAGGAACACTCAGACACAGCTCAAAGCTACCATTCCGTAGGGGCCACACAGCATTCCTTAGGTGATTTTACATCAGCCCTTCATTCTAAACAGCGAGCTCTTGACATAAGAAGAAAGTTGTTTGGCGAGGAACACTCAGACACAGCTCAAAGTTACCATTTCGTAGGGCTCACACAGCATTCTTTACGTGATCTTACATCAGCCCTTCATTCTAAACAGCGAGCCCTTGACATCAGAAGAAAGTTGTTTGGCGAGGAACACTCACACACAGCTCAAAGCTACGATTCCCTAGGGGCCACACAGCATTCCTTAGGTGATCTTACATCAGCCCTTCATTCTAAACAGCGAGCCCTTGACATAAGAAGAAAGTTGTTTAGAAAGGAACACTCAGACACAGCTCAAAGCTACCATTCCGTAGGGCTCACACAGCATTCCTTAGGTGATCTTACATCAGCCCTTCATTCTAAACAGCGAGCTCTTGACATAAGAAGAATGTTGTTTGGCGAAGAACACTCAGACGCAGCTCAAAGCTACCATTCCGTAGGGCTCACACAGCATTCCTTAGGTGATCTTACATCAGCCCTTCATTCTAAACAGCGAGCCCTTGACATAAGAAGAAAGTTGTTTGGCGAGGAACACTCAGACACAGCTCAAATCTACGATTCCGTAGGGGCCACACAGTATTCCTTAGGTGATCTTACATCAGCCCTTTATTCTAAACAGCGCGCCCTTGACATAAGAAGAAAGTTGTTTGGCGAGGAACACTTAGACACAGCTCAAAGCTACCATTCCGTAGGGGCCACACAGTATTCCTTAGGTGATCTTACATCAGCCCTTCATTCTAAACAGCGAGCTCTTGATATAAGATCAAAGTTCTTTGGCGAGGAACACTCAGACACAGCTCAAAGCTACCATTCCGTAGGCCTCACACAGCATTCGTTAGGTGATCTTACATCAGCCCTTTATTCTAAACAGCGAGCCCTTGACATAAGAAGAAAGTTGTTCGGCGAGGAACACTCAGACACAGCTCAAATCTACGATTCCGTAGGGGCCACACAGTGTTCCTTAGGTGATCTTACATCAGCCCTTCATTCTAAACAGCGAGCCCTTGACATAAGAAGAAAGTTGTTTGGCGAGGAACACTCAGACACAGCCCAAAGCTACCATTCCGTAGGGGCCACACAGCATTCCTTAGGTGATCTTACATCAGCCCTTCATTCTAAACAGCAAGCTCTTGATATAAGAAGAAAGTTGTTTGGCGAGGAACACTCAGACACAGCTCAAAGCTACCATTCCGTGGGGCTCACACAGCATTCCTTACCTGATCTTACATCAGCCCTTCATTCTAAACAGCGAGCCCTTGACATAAGAAGAAAGTTGTTTGGCGAGGAACACTCAGACACAGCTCAAAGCTACGATTCCGTAGGGGCCACACAGCATTCCTTAGGTGATCTTACATCAGCCCTTCATTCTAAACAGCGAGCCCTTGACATAAGAAGAAAGTTGTTTGGCGAGGAACACTCAGACACAGCTCAAAGCTACCATTCCGTAGGGCTCACACAGCATTCCTTAGGTGATTTTACATCAGCCCTTTATTCTAAACAGCGAGCCCTTGACATAAGAAGAAAGTTGTTTGGCGAGGAACACTCAGACACAGCTCAAAGCTATCATTCCGTAGGGCTCACACAGCATTCCTTAGGTGATCTTACATCAGCCCTTTATTCTAAACAGCGAGCCCTTGACATAAGAAGAAAGTTGTTTGGCGAGGAACACTCAGACACAGCTCAAATCTACGATTCCGTAGGGGCCACACAGTATTCGTTAGGTGATCTTACATCAGCCCTTCATTCTTCACAGCGAGCCCTTGACATAAGAAGAAAGTTGTTTGGCGAGGAACACTCAGACACAGCTCAAAGCTACCATTCCGTAGGGCTCACACAGCATTCCTTAGGTGATCTTGCATCAGCCCTTCATTCTAAACAGCGAGCTCTTGACATAAGAAGAAAGTTGTTTGGCGAGGAACACTCCGACACAGCTCAAATCTACAATTCCGTAGGGGCCACACAGTATTCCTTAGGTGATTTTGCATCAGCCCTTCGTTCTAGACAGCGAGCCCTTGACATAAGAAGAAAGTTGTTTGGCGAGGAACACTCAGACACAGCTCAAAGCTACCATTCCGTGGGGGCCACACAGCATTACTTAGGTGATCTTACATCAGCCCTTCATTCTTTACAGCGAGCCCTTGACATAAGAAGAAAGTTGTTTGGCGAGGAACACTCAGACACAGCTCAAAGCTACGATTCCGTAGGGCTCACACAGCATTCCTTAGGTGATCTTACATCAGCCCTTCATTCTAAACAGCGAGCCCTTGACATAAGAAGAAAGTTGTTTGGCGAGGAACACTCAGACACAGCTCAAAGCTACCATTCCGTAGGGCTCACACAGCATTCCTTACGTGATCTTACATCAGCCCTTCATTCTAAACAGCGAGCCCTTGACATAAGAAGAAAGTTGTTTGGCGAGGAACACTCAGACACAGCTCGAAGCTACGATTCCGTAGGGACCACACGGTATTCCTTAGGTGATCTTACATCAGCCTTTCGTTCTTTACAGCGAGGTCTTGACATAAGAAGAAAGTTGTTTGGCGAGGAACACTCAGACACAGCTCAAAGCTACCATTCCGTAGGGCTCACACAGCATTACTTAGGTGATCTTACATCAGCCCTTCATTCTTTACAGCGAGCCCTTGACATAAGAAGAATGTTGTTTGGCGAGGAATACTCAGACACAGCTCAAAGCTACGATTCCGTAGGGCTCACACAGCATTCCTTAGGTGATCTTACATCAGCCCTTCATTCTAAACAGCGAGCCCTTGACATAAGAAGAAAGTTGTTTGGCGAGGAACACTCAGACACAGCTCAAAGCTACCATTCCGTAGGGCTCACACAGCTTTCCTTACGTGATCTTACATCAGCCCTTTATTCTCAACAACGAGCCCTTGACATAAGAAGAAAGTTGTTCGGCGAAGAACACTCAGACACAGCTCGAAGCTACAAATCCTAGGGGCCACACAGCATTCCTTAGGTTATTATAGATAAGCCCTTCATTCTCAACAGCGAGCCCTTGACATAAGAAGAATGTTGTTTGGCGAGGAACACTCAGACACAGCTCAAAGCTACCATTCCGTAGGGCTCACACAGCATTCCTTACGTGATCTTACATCAGCCCTTCTTTCTCAACAGCGAGCCCTTGACATAAGAAGAAAGTTGTTCGGCGAAGAACACTCAGACACAGCTCGAAGCTACAAATCCTAGGGGCCACACAGCATTCCTTAGGTTATTATAGATAAGCCCTTCATTCTCAACAGCGAGCCCTTGACATAAGAAGAATGTTGTTTGGCGAGGAACACTCAGACACAGCTCAAAGCTACCATTCCGTAGGGGCCACACAGTATTCCTTAGGGGATCTTACATTAGCTCGTCATTCTAAACAGCGAGCCCTTGACATAAGAAGAAAGTTGTTCGGCGAGGAACACTCAGACACAGCTCGAAGCTACGATTCCGTAGGGACCACACGGTATTCCTTAGGTGATCTTACATCAGCCTTTCGTTCTTTACAGCGAGGTCTTGACATAAGAAGAAAGTTGTTTGGCGAGGAACACTCAGACACAGCTCAAAGCTACTATTCCGTAGGGCTCACACAGCATTACTTAGGTGATCTTACATCAGCCCTTCATTCTTTACAGCGAGCCCTTGACATAAGAAGAATGTTGTTTGGCGAGGAACACTCAGACACAGCTCAAAGCTACGATTCCGTAGGGCGCACACAGCATTTCTTAGGTGATCTTACATCAGCCCTTCATTCTAAACAGCGAGCCCTTGACATAAGAAGAAAGTTGTTTGGCGAGGAACACTCAGACACAGATCAAAGCTACCATTCCGTAGGGCTCACACAGCATTCCTTAGGTGATCTTACATCAGCCCTTCATTCTCAACAGCGAGTCCTTGACATAAGAAGAAAGTTGTTTGGCGAGGAACACTCAGACACAGATCAAAGCTACCATTCCGTAGGGCTCACACAGCATTCCTTAGGTGATCTTACATCAGCCCTTCATTCTCAACAGCGAGTCCTTGACATAAGAAGAAAGTTGTTCGGCGAAGAACACTCAGACACAGCTCGAAGCTACCAATCCTAGGGGCCACACAGCATTCCTTAGGTTATCATAGATAAGCCCTTCATTCTCAACAGCGAGCCCTTGACATAAGAAGAATGTTGTTTGGCGAGGAACACTCAGACACAGCTCAAAGCTACCATTCCGTAGGGGCCACACAGTATTCCTTAGGGGATCTTACATTAGCCCTTCATTCTAAACAGCGAGCCCTTGACATAAGAAGAATGTTGTTTGGCGAGGAATACTCAGGCACAGCTCAAAGCTACGATTCCGTACGGGTCACACAGCATTCCTAAGGTGATCTTACATCAGCCCTTCATTCTAAACAGCGAGCCCTTGACATAAGAAGAAAGTTGTTTGGCGAGGAACACTCAGACACAGCTCGAAGCTACAAATCCTTAGGGGCTGCGCAGCATTCCTCAGGTGATCATAGATGAGCCCTCCATTCTCAACAGCGAGCCCTTGACATAAGAAGAAAGTTGTTTGGCGAGGAACACTCAGACACAGCTCAAAGCTACGATTCCGTAGGGGTCACACAGCATTCCTTAGGGGATCATATATCAGTCCTTCAGTCTAGCCAGCAGGCCCTTGACATAAGAAGAAAGCTGTTTGGCGAGGAACACTCATAGACAGCTAATAATTACTCGCCTGTGGTGGTCACACAACATTCTTTAGGTTATGATGCTTTGGCTTCTCGGTCTGAACAGCGTGCTTTTGCAATAAGAAGAAAGTTAAAGATGAATACTGAAACAAAAGCGATTATTTTTAAGAAATTTCTACACAAACTCTTTAGTAGAAAGTAAGCAGTACTAAGCAAGGGTAAGCAGCCCTTTGGAAATCATACAACTGAGGATCACTGGTTTACTCGGTGGCCACACTACATTGATGCTACAAGTAGGTGTAATGCGTTAGGGTTAGAATTAAGTTTACACTCAAGCCCATTTTCCCGGATGCTTAACCAATTTGTGACGTCTCAAACTCCGCCGTCGGTGTCCTAGTGGATCTGGGCCCCCTTAGATTCAGATCCCCCCGTCCAGTCTGCTAGCGGTTCATTTTAAGTTTCTCGGTCATGTGCGACCATCACTGAATAGAGAACATTACACGAAAAAAATCCTCTCGTTGACTTGATCACACGTGTGATTATATAGGAGTTCTGTGTCCAGAATCAAAGGAGCGTTGACAAAAGGTTTGTGGCACTAAACAAGATAAATTCACGATGGAGAGAAAACTACAAAATACAAATTTTGAAGGGCAGTACAGATCTGTCAGAGAAGGTCCCCATTCGCTTGCGGATTTGAACGGCGGCGGGGGGGAAGTGGGGGGTGCGGGGTTGGGTCCCCCCAATTGGGGTTTGGATCGAGGTGTCCAACACCGGACACTGGATTCGTTTCGCTGTTTATGCACCAAAGGAAAAATCCTGTTGACACACAGAAGGATTTTGGGGAAATACTAAATATTGGTCTTATTTAATTGCGAGATATTCCAACTGTTTTTAACGCGGAGGCTCCGTTTCGGTGATGAAGGCAAATGACAGAACCTGCTATCGTCACATCATAGTGTCACATTTCTCTTGTGTGGCCGTGATACTTCATTTCTTTCACACATTTCCCTCGGTGTTTACCGGCAACTCCATCATGGACGCAACAAAGCCAGCACAGCCAAGTTTACGGATGACTTTATCTCGCCGTGCAAAGCGTAAACAAATGTACGAGAGTGTAAACTAATACAAAGTGGGTTAAGTCTAGAACAACAGTGGGTGTAAGTCTCGGCCTTAGAAATTTCGAACTTTCCTTGGAAACTGCGTAAACCTACGCCTCACTTAGATTCTCCATGTTTACAATAGCAAATCATCCATCTAGGGGCGCATGCGCAATTATTTGACTGCTATGTATGTTATGTAAGACCAATGAAATTCATGATTACTATCAACATGCAATTGAAACTTTCTCCCCAAGTGTCCACTTTGGGATCGGTTTGAGTGATGTATGTGTGATGTAAATGTGATGTATGTAATTATCCCTTGAGTCTCATCAGCGAGCCCTTGCTATAAGACTTAAGTTGTTCGGCGAGGAACACTCAGGTACAGCACAAAGCTATTATTCCGTAGGAGTCACAAAACATTCTTCAGGTGACTACACGGCAGCCCTTCAGTCTAAACAGCAAGCTCTTGACATGAGAAGAAGGTTGTGCAGAGAGGAACATTCCGACACAGCTTAAAGTCACTATTCCGTGGCGCTCACACAATAATCTTTAGGGGATTATCAATCAGCCCTTGATTCTCATCAGTGAGCCCTTGATATAAGACTAAATTTATTTGGCGAGGAACACTCAGACAAAGCTGAAAGTTGCCATTCTGTGGCAATCACACAACGTTGCTTAGGTAATCATGCGCTGGCTTTTCGGTCTGAACAGCGTACTGTTGAAATAGTTATAAGAAGAAAGTTGAAGAGGTACACTAAACCAAAAGCAAATATTTTTAAGAAATATCTACATAAACTCTTTGGAAGAACGTAAGCAGTAGCAAGTAGGGATAAACAGCCCTTTTGGAAATCATAAAACTGAGGATCACTAGTTTGCCTGGTGGCTGGAGCCCATTGATGTCACAGGCGTTTCCTTAGTAGGTGTAATTTTTTTATTGTCAAGCATATTTTCCCAGATACCCCCAGGTCTAATCTGCTGGCAGTTCAATTCAAGCTTCCAGGTCGTACGCTACCCATTAAATAGAAAAGACTACATGAAAAAAAAAAACAGCCTTTCTTTGTTTAGATCACACGTGTAATCAGAATCAAAGGAGTATTAACGAAAGGTTTGCCATACTAAGCAAAAAATTATGATAGAGAGAAAACTAAACAAATACAATTTTTGAAGGGCGGCACAAATCAACGTGAGAGGGTCCATATTCGCTATCGGATTTGAACGGCGAGGTGGGGGTCCATACTCGGTATAGGGTTTGGATGAGGGGGGGGTCCAACACCGGATTGGTTTTGCTGTTAAGCCAAGACATAATTCAATATAAGCAATTTCTAAATTCTTCAAGTTGAGTCGCAGTAGTAAGCATATCCACTGGTCTGAGGGTGGAGGGTGCAGATCCCCTCAGACACTTCCCTTCCTTCCTGGCATGTCTTTTGAAATTGTAAAAGTTTCCACTAACATCACGGGAAAAAGTCATAAGTCATTCTAACATAGTTACTGCGTCATTGGGAATTTCTTTAGATCCACTAGGAAGATGGTACAACACATCAGCAAAATCATGGTCATAAATGTATCATATTCCATTTTAAATATCTAATGCATGAGCATTTGTGTAGATATTTTTGTAAAGAATAAACGTTTAATTTTTCATATGAAGGTTATGAACTCTAATATTTTGAGAAAAATAGCATGAAAAAATGCCATCTAATATGTTTGATAAATAAAAACAATTTTGCGACAAGCGTGGGACACTTAAATAATATGCTGTCATATCAGAAGATTAGTGTGTTTTGCTTCCGTAAAAATTATGTAAACTACACTAGTGTACAATGGCTAAATTCATGAAAATTTTGTACTTTGGCAGGAATTAAGCAAAATAAACTGGAATTTCTCAAGGATAAGGTTGCATAGTAAACTAGTGAGCGTGTGTGTGTGTGTTCGTACGTGTACGTGTGCGCGTGGGTGTGCGTGTGAGTATGAGTGTGCGTGCGCCTGAGTATGAGTCTGCGTGTGCGTGTGGGTGTGCGTGTGCGTGTGCGTGTGCATGTGCGTGTGCGTGTTTGGTGGTAGCTAGGAGCAAAAGCATTTCCAAAGCATGATTAAGAATATTTCAATTCAGATATAATTTTACTTTTGATCGGTTTTGCAGTGTAACACATCGTAACAAACAAAAGCGACGGAACGTCGGAAGTCCAAGTGCAAGATGAGAAGCAACAAAGACATGGTATTGAAATAGGAAACTCTAACCCATATGTCCCAAGAAAGAACTAACATTATCTTTAATGACTTTCCAATAAATCCTTGATTTTCCGTACCATAGCCAAAAGTACAAATCTGTCAAAACGAAAATTATTCCAAGTTATAGGGTAGTATTTAGTCCAAATACCAGCTCTCTTGCCAGTCAGAGAAGCTCCTAATACTGGCAAAAAAGAAAATATGGAAATGTTCGTATCATTAAGACGTTTTTAGGGTTGGAGGTTATGTAACCCCAACCATAGAAAAGTTTGTGAATGTGAATCCTGATCAATGTGGGTTGGTTTGTTAGTTATGATCCTCACTGAAACACACGCAGGTTTGAAGAAGCCATCCACATAATTTAACTGCTCTTGTTAAAGCTGAATGTTACTGCTTACGATAGAAGCTCAAAACATTTCCTGGTTCGATTAAGGCTTCCATGATTAATGCTTTCAAATGGAAAAATAAATATTAACGTTTCACTTCAGAATAAGACCCCTTGTGATCAAGACCGTTTTTAGACTAGAAGATAAGTTTAAACCGAAATTCTCGATAAAGTAATAAAGACCCGCGAATTATGTTGCGTATTTGTGATTCAAAGCGAAACAGTTCGCTGGTTTTAACCTTTCTCTTTGGTTCTCTTTATTGCCACCTGCTCATTGAAAATTGAGATTATTCTTTAAGCTTCGAACGCACAATACCTAGGTAATTTCTTCATGTAATGATTTCAGTTGACCCCGCGCTATGACATAAGAACGCCCCAAGGAATAGGAAAAGGAATAAAGAAAGACAAATCTTATATCAGCTTGGTGTCTATCACATGCGCGTGTTTCAACCCGTGAATCGAGATTCAGATTTAGCTTAAAAAGAAAACATTTACATATAATACCTCATCCTAATAACATTAATAGAGATAAAAGAATCAAAATTCCTAAACCATGGATACTTAATACCAGAAAGAACTACAGCCGATCACGCTGCTTCCACAAGACAGAAATTTAACTAAGATAAACAGTGGAATATAAGATTTAGGCTGTGACCTCAAAATTATTCTAATTTCTTTGGTAATACACGAATGAAAGCTTATTTTGTTTTGTATTCTCTTTGTGGGTGCCTAATTTCCTTTGATCTTTCGTCCATCTTATTCGTCACAGAGTTGATTCGTCTTTATTTGCTGTTAGGTTGATCTGGTGTGACGATGAGTAACATGAATATATGACACTTTCTCCTCTCAAAGAAAAATGTGTAATTTTAAACAAAAATACAATGTATTATGTAGCGTATGACGTCATATTAACTCTTTACACGTGTAGAAATTAAACAGAAATTCATTTTTGCACTGACAATATATCGACTCCAACGTGACACACAAAAGCGAGGCTGATGAGCGACAGCGTGAATGCTCACGTCATACACCTCACATTGATAATGTTGTCATACTTTTGACTATATTCAGTAGTGTATGTAAAGACCACATTGTCTGTCAACATTCGAAACCCCTGTGTTAGTTTGGTTTTTTTTTCATGAATCTATGAGTAGCTCCAAGCTTAGCAGTTTTTACAGCCGAAGACTGGTTACTCGACACTTCCATGGTTTCCAACAGTGTCCATCGGAATGCTAAGCAAAATTCACTGCCGTTTGAGGCTCGTCGAATTTTGTTGAGTTTTAGTTTGTTTGTTTGTTTGTTCTTAAGGCAGTCTCGGGGCTTGATATTGTTCCCAGTTCATAGAAGCTCGAAAATCTTCCTAAAATGGCTACTGAAGGAATGAATGTTGATTGATTCACTTTCAGTTTCGAACCCTATATTGTTCATGCAAGTCAAATCCGCCAAATTCAGCTTTTGGATTCAAGAATGCAAACTTGGTTTACAGATTCTCAACATTCTGAATTGTTCACAAACACAGCCGGTTATTCAACACCTGATACCTGTTTAAGTTTAACGTCAAGTAATTAATGTGGAGGCCCATGATTTGGTTGTATCATACGACTGATCTGATGGATATTCTCCAAAGTATGTCGAGCATAACTCTGGGAAGACCACAGAAATGACTTACTTTTCTGGGCAATAGACTTCCCATCGGTTCAGAAACTGTGGTTTATTGCTTTTTTCAAAGTAACTCTTTGTCTATTAGTGCCATAAACAATAGGTTTTTTGGCCAGATTCTTAGTCTCGGAATAAAAATTATTGCTCAAACATTCATCCAATCTGGTAGTGAAAAGTTATCACTAAAATTTGTGCATGAAAATGAAGATTACAGTACATTTATGTTATATAATTTTCAGCACAGGTTTTTAGGTTTCATGGGTCGATAAGTTATTTTCCTACACATGGTAAGACATATGACTGATGACAGATAACAAGAGGTATACACTCGAAAAAGCCACTTTCTCTAGGGTTTTGCTAAAAGCAGGCCCGCGGCCGAGCGGCCCGTGGCCCACAGCCAGCGGCCTGCGGCTCGCGACGGCCCAGCGGCCTGGCAGCCCGAAGGCCCAGCGGCCCGCAACGGCCTGCGACCCGAGGCCCGGTGGCCCAGTCCTGTTTTTCCACCGAGTGTTTTTGTCCAACAGCACGCGCATGCACAGATCTGCATCGGGTTTGGGCGTGCAAAATGGACGACAGTGAGCTTGAATTCGTTTACCATTTTTCAATCATTTGAATCCTTGTTTCTGTTTGTTGTATGTTCAGAAATAAACGCTTTGATTCTCTGTTCATTAGTCTCTTTACAGAGACCGATAGCACAATAGAGGACTTTCATTATCGAACGATGTAAGTTATTATTAAACCATACTTTGAAAGTGAAAATATGATAACAACAAAGGAAAAGAAAATATGAACCAAGGGTAAAATTGAAGCACAACGCAAACAACAAATTTAAATTTCTTGATGGCGGCGTTTGATTTTTTCACTTTTCGCCGTGATCGAAAAGTACTACTTTTACACCCGAAATAATGTACTGTATTTCTTCGCCCAACCTCAATAAGGAGCTGCCTCCTCGATGTCCGACAGCGTAACGTCGGCAAATCGATCGGTCGCCCGACTGAGAAGCAGAGTTCGCTTGTTGACCTTTGTGACAATGAGATTGAAATCGAGTAAGTACCACTAAGAGACTTACCCAAACACAGAGTTTCCTTAGTAATTTACAAAAACTTTCAATGAACAGTTAAAATGCTGCTGTTTGCTAAAAATGGTGCAAATTAAGAAGTGCCCAGCCTCGAATAAGGGCCCACCGCCTTTGAGGACCAAAAATTTAATAAGCGCCCAGGGTGCATACCGTATTCGAATAAATACGGTACTTTTATCGCCGGAAAGCAATGTTTGAGAGCACACTTTCCTTTTGGGGTGGTCGGAGTTCCTATATAAAGATCGACATGCCTTTGTATAAAAGAGATTCGCAGTTTACATATCGCATTACTTATGATATTTTCACTTTCAAAGTATGGTTTGAAAATGACTTTCATCGTTCGATAATGAAAGTCCTCTATTTTGCTATCGGTTTCTGTAAAGAGACTAATGAACAGAGAATCAAAACGTTTTAATCTGAACAACATGCAACAAACACTCACTGTCGATCTGTGCATGCGCGCGGATTTACTGCGTGGGCCGCGGGTCGCGGGCTGCGGGCCGCTGGGCCGCGGGCCTGCTTTTAGCAAAACCCTTTTCTCTACAAGAAGTTTATGGCTCGATATTTATAGTTACAAACAGTTTCGTGTTTTTGTTGTTTTATTTTCTATAGAGATTTTTGATGGAGTATTTTCACTAACTGTCGTTCAGTTAATCGTCTTAAGCGCGAAAACGGTGTTGAAGTGGACAAAATGGCTAAGGAAATGAACGTAAACCTGTGCATTGGAGTGCGGGATGGCTAAAAAAACGAAACCAGCTCATTGCATGCAAATGTATTGCACGATGCAAATCTTGAATATCTGTGTACTAACCAGCCGTCCTCTGTGAAAAAAAAAAAGCATCGAGTGCATTCCTTCCTTGGTTTGTTTTGTTTTACACCGCTTCTTTCGAAATCAAACCAAACCGGAAATACATTTTCGTCAGCGTTACAAACTCAGACGGATGTAGGCCGTAAAGGTAATTGGAAGGCGAATGTTTACTCTTATCTCGAATAATCATGTGAAAAGCTTTTGTTTAAGCATTTTAACTAAACTCTAAGAAAATACTCAACCCCCTTAAGCCCCGTGCATTTGAGAAACGTTTGTGCTTTTGAATTGAAGTTCCTCAGTTTCACAGCATAACAGTTGTCGTATCACTAGTAACATTTTACTTCAGTGCTATCTTCTGCCATCAATTTATGAAAACGTAGCTTTATTCTTAAATGACTGGATTTGGAATATAAAACATCCAAATAAATAATTCAATAAGAAAAAGTCATTTGAAAATGACACGACATTGGGTCTTTGTATCATGACTTGGTGTAGTGCATATCAGCCAACTTTGCAACCTTTATTTAAATTAGAAAAGAAAGCTTTAAGAATAATCACCTTTTCCAGCTTCACTGAGCACTCAAGTCCTATATTTAAACACCTGAATGTTATCAAGCTGTCTGATATCATTACCCTTCAACTTACAGTGTTTAAGTTTAAGTTCCTTTTTTAATCCTGTAAGGAACATACATAGATATAACACTGGGTTGTCCTCCAGGATGACTTTATGTTCTCCTAAAAGCCAGAAAAAATTATGGAATTCTCAACATAAGATTCCAGGGTGCTAAAGTTTGGAATGATATATCTGATGACGTAAAGTTTCTCTTTCTTTCAGACGTTTTAGGAAAAAGTTGAAGTCAATTCTTATTGCTAAATGTTAATTACAGATTTACCAAAACTATATTTTTTCTGGCTTTCTAATACTGGCATACTTAGTTTTCTTTTGTTGTATATCTTTTTCTACCAGTTCTTTTTTTCTTTTTTTCTTTTTTGAGTTCAGCGTAGCGTAGGTAGTCCCTGACCCTTTAATATAATAAATTATTAATAACCTAGGTAAGGCTTCCCATCCTTTTAGCCTTTCATGGTTATTATGGACAGCCTGTTCTCTTTCGCTTTTAATGTTTGTGGTGACTAAAAAAACAAAAAAAAAGTCTGATCATGTCCAAACGGTGGTTGAAGTTATCAGGGCTTGTATTTGTAAAATGGCACTTATCCCTGTAGTTTTTTTTTTTTTTTAAGCTAAAGCGCATCAGAATTCTAAAATTTATTTCAGAACGCTCTCAGTACTTCATTCCAAAAAAGGCCCGGAGGATCACTGAACAATTTTGTAGCCTTTTCTAAAGAAAATTACCCGGAATACTTGTGCGCATTTACCAAAGTCAAACGTCGTGTATGAGTAGCTTTTTTCTATCAAGACTTGCAAAGAGACTATAAACTGTCTATATTCTCTTAAACTTGTATAATATTCCATCTTTATTTCTTCTAACGAGCTATTTAGGCTCTGTTCGGGCCTGGACCCGCAGTGAGAGGATATCACGCCCCCTAGTGAGACTGGATTTGTGATGGGACCACCCTACTAAGGACATTTTGTTGCGTTAGTATTATGGGATATAGGAACATGTGCTTGTTCGCTTAAAGTTAGTAGTCTTTCGTTGGATTAAAAGGGGTGATTTAAACCGTTGTCGAAAGTTGAAGTTACTTAGTAGTCAGAACAAAACAGGCTCTCTCTAGGACCTAGGTCCTATTTATTATTATCGTTCGAATAAATGAGAGTTTCTTTCAAGAGTCTGTTTATTCTATTTGGAATAGATTTGGGTTTCAGTGAAGCTTATCTACTATTCATGAAATTATTCGTAAAGATAGAATGATAGGTCGACTTAACTCACCTACAGAAAGAACATCCATTACAGATATAACCGGTTAAACTTTTCAAAAAGAATAAGAATATCCCTGAGACAACAAACGTAATAAGCGATCATTGATCATTATATCTATTTATCATTTAAACAGATGAGAATCTGAGATCCATCGAACGAACTAAAGATACTCCCTTACTGTATTGAAACGCCGCTGACAAAACCAGGAAACGGAAGGACGTCCCCTATTCGCTAAGCCTTTTGAAAGATGAATATTCAACTGCCGTCACTCACTTGAAAGCAGGCAATTTTGTCTCAGCTCTTCACTCAGCAAAACGTGCACTCAACATTACGCGAACTCTTTTTGGAGAAGAACACCCCAAAATGGCTGCCAGTTACTCGTTACTCGGGTGCATACAACATTCTTTAGGTGATTATCAATCAGCTCCTGAGTCTTATCAGCTAGCCCCTTGCATGAGACGAAGGTTATTCGGCGAGAAACACTTAGATACAGTTAAAAGTTATTATTCTCTGGGGGTCACATAGCATTCCCTAGGTGATCATACAGCAGTCCTTCAGTCTAAACAGCAAGCGCTTGACAAAAGAAAAAAGTTGTTCGGTGAGGAACACTCAGACACAGCTCAAAGCTACTATTCCGTAGGGGTCACACAAGATTCCTTAGGTGATCAGACATCAGCCCTTCAGTCTAGCCAGCTGTCATATACTCCCGAGAAAACAGAGACAACACCCAAACAATATGGCGGTTCGGTGCAAACAACCATTTAATGAATTACATGCGTGCGCATGTACAAACGTTATCAGGTCAACGCACAAACACAAAACAGAGAGACCACAACATTTCCTCCTTACATAAATGACCTGTCACTAGTTCCTAATTAAACCTATAGTACATTTCCAAAGGAAACATTAACAGATTGATAGTGTCCGGTAACTCATAGTCCGTAAGGGAACACACCCTGAAAACAAGGAAAAAGAAAAGAAAAAAAAAAAGGTTCAGAGATCGACCCTCTTTGGTGCCCTGCGAGTTCTCTGAGGGCGCCACTGCTTTTGGACCATTGGACTGACTGGATTCGCGGATTAGGAACTGCAGGTACGGGAACAGGACCCATCTCCGGTTGATCTGCCTCGGAAAATTCTAGAACTTTACCAACCTCAGGGTGTGGAGCACTTGAGGGGATTGGTGTCGGTGGCGTGCTGGTCTGCATCTGACTTGGATATGACTTCCTGAAGACTTCAGGAAGTCATATCCAAGTACAAGAGTTATTATTGATAGTACAGAAGTGAAGTGTGCAATGCCTAGTAGCTTGTTGCTGAATAGTGAGTTGTTCAGTGCCTACAAGAGTCATACTACACTAAAGGGGCCCGTGAAAATTTCTCCATCTGGTGCTATCACTTACATAAACCAACTGTATACAGGAAGTATACCGCCTCCCGGTTAGCTACCGCCTCCCGGTTAGTCTACCGCCTCCCGGTTAGCTCAACGGATAGAGCGCTGGACTGTAGTGCGGGAGGTCGAGGGTTCGAGCTCCGGCCGGACCAACACTCAAGGTCTTAAAATAATTGAGAAGAATTTGCTACCTTTCTATAACATCAAGAAATGGTTAGATATTCTAGTCTTCTCGGATAGGGACGAATAAATGGAGGTCCCCTCTCCTGCAGGGTTGGGGCAGGAGACGTTAATTTCCCACACACGAGATTACTGTGTGATGGATGTCCTCCCCTGGGGTGGGATGGGTGGGTTAGGACAGCAGGTCCACATCAGCTACTACAGCTGCCAATTAATCAACCTGCTTAAACAAATAAATGAACAATAACAACAAGTATATCAGACAGAGATATTGTAGAAAGGTCAGGCGTGCTTGACCTGCCATTCAATGAAGGAGATTCCATGATGGCAGATAAAGGTTTTACTATAGGTGACATCTTACCTTAAGGTGTTTCTTTGAATATTCCACCATTCTTTGGAACATCCACACAAATGTCCCTGGAGGATGTTGTGAGAACTCAGGAGATTGCACGATTGAGGATCCATGTCGAACATGCAATTAATAAAATTAAAATTTTTCATATATGGGATAGCGTTGTCTCACAGAATCTCTTTGGCAGTGCAATTCATATGTGGTCTGTTTGTGCATTTCTTTGCAACAATCAAGACCCAATTTTAACAAGCTGGCACAATAGAAAGCTTTAGACAACTGATTGGTAATTTTTATCTTGTTTAATGTTTTGGCTAAAGAAGGGTGTGTTGTAGTAATGTTTACTATCTAGGTCTTGGAGCCTTTTATTTTCTTTCAATGAAATACACATTACTGAAACGATTATGATACCTGTAAAGGAGTGGCCAAAAATTACAGGGGGAGGACCTGAACACATGACCTAACCCCTTACCTTTGGAATAAAAAAACTGACTGACCCCAAAATAGAGGTCAGAAATTAGATTACCTCCCCCTCTGCATGGGAGAAGAAGATGACCCACCCCTTACGTGTAGTGAAAAACTACACAGCCCACACCTTTTTGAAGGATCGAAAAAGTAATGACCCACTCAAGTATGCCTTTTGACCAGCCCTGTAAAAGTGGAAACTAATGAGTGGTTTGTGATTTTGATACAGACTTACAATTTTACAGTCTTTGTGAGCTTCAAATCCATTGGATTTACCCCTTAGGATATTTATCAAATCATTCTGAGATTTTATACATTAAATGTTTGATTATGATGCTGTTGTAGAATGTTAAATCACCACAGCTTTTGTACATGATAGTGCAAATTCAGCTACAGCATACTTAATGAAATTTGTAAAATGATATTGCCAAAGCTTCTCCTGAAGCTCAACCCAGTAACCTCTGTCAAGGGCAATTCTTTCAATTGACATTCCTCTTTTAGTGTAAACAACAAAATCGCACCAGTGTGCACCAGTACAACCCATTTGGCACTGAACTTGGGCATAGTAACCCTCTCACAAAAGAACTTACGGTCTGAACAGGCATCTAGGGGACTCGCTTGAAACTTTGTTTCCGGGCACTAGACTTCAAGTAGTCCAAAGGGATCTTCCCAACTGGGGTCTATTACCTTTCCATCCGTAGAACATCCCAGTATCAGAGAATTAGTGCATACAACAAATCCACTTTTGAAAACATGTACTGGTGTTGTTTGACTGTGCATGTATTTGTGATACCTGTCAATTGCTACTGGCTCATATTTAATCCCATGAGCTGTGTCTAGAGTAGAATGTCTTTCGGCACATGATTTCTTGAGCAAATTTATCATGACTGCGTTGTCTGTGGGATATCAGATGAAACTGAGATGCTGTAAAACGGTATTTTCGCTCAATTTTCGAATTCGAGTGTAATTTACTCAGATATCGAAACCAAACTCTATTTAACTCGCTCAACATAAGATGTTCAGATTACTACTTATGTTTGGCTATCGATCGTTACATTTAAACATACCGTTTTAGTAGCTGAGCCTTTGTTTTCAGCCCTTTGCATTTATCTCCCCTACATTTTAGCCAAAACCTCAGGGCATGGTTGTTGAGCTCTCCTGGGTTTCTTCCCTCTAAAGACACTCCAGGAATATCGTCTTGACTCAAATTAACTGCAAAACTCTCCGTCATATTTATAACAGAACATTCGCCAAGGTCAAACTACGTTACATCAACGGATCCTCAAATAAACTACGCCATTTTTATTAAACTACAATGGAAACAGCCAATAATTCCACAAACCTTCACACAAGCTAAGTATCAATAGATGGAGCGATGCCTCCTAAGCCTCGTTTTGGTGAACTCGGCTCAGGTCTTTACCGCGCGTCCGCCATTTATGAATAAGGCGTAACTGGGGGAAATTAACTCGGTAGAGACCACTCGGCAGCGAGAACGGAAACTCGTCACGATTTTTCGGTGCACGGAGATCTACTTCGAGCGAGCTTATACGGACGTTAAGGACAATCTTTTGGTTCCCCAGTAAACTTTATTCTAGGTCAGGTCAACAACCGACATGACCTCTAGCGTACTCAAGTATATAGTCATCGAAACTGTGCAAGGTAGCTGCTTATGAACTGTCCAGTGTGAAGTGCTATTGTTATCTAAATCGACCATATTTGAACAGCATAACAAAAGAAGCGGTAAAGATTTCTTTGAAGGTAAACGAAAACTACCTAAATAGTCCCATCTGTCTCTACGCCGAAGAGAAATTCAAATTAAAAGGACTCATGCCATAAACTCGAGGCCATTAAAAATAGGAAACTTAGGTGAGAATTCACAGCTCTGGTGTGGAAAATGTACACCTAGAAATTACAATGAAGCAGCTTACAAAATAAAATGAAAAATACAATTAAAGTTTCCGCTTAACATAGCAAGGTTGGTTTTAAGTTTGATCGTAAGAAAAGAAATTAAAATTACGAGTATAAACTCAGCTGCCAACCACCATAAGAACTAATTTCGCCAGAAAGACCATACACACTTATATATTTACCAAAACTTTCACTAGAATTGAACAAGAAAAGTACCGTTAGGCAGCTGCACAATTTAACTTGACTATTCAAATTTTACTTGTGGCTTTTTACCTTTTTAAAACACATCAATGAAAGAAACTCGCATCCACACGGTAAAATCACTCAATTTTCCCGTAACGTACAGCCAATGGCAAAAGGCAGGAGAAGAGAGAAGCTCATCTCTGCCCCAAAGATAACCAAGCTTTATACGGCCAATCATAAGAGTTTTTGCAGGAATTTTATTTGTTAGATATTTGTTCTCTTGTGTTCTACGCGACATCTGTTTTTGTGATGCGAATTGATTTTTTGCCATTTTCTTTTCAAGCAGGAGAACATTAGAGATTTAATATTTGGTATTCAGTTTTAATGAAATGTCAAATTAGTGGTGCAGTTCTTTTTGAGCATTTTAAGGAAAATGCTACAGACAAAAGGCTTGTAGCAGGCGACAAGAAAACCAGCTCTTAACTTCTAGCTGCTGGACGCGTTGGTACGTCTTGATATTCGTGCAAGTTTTCGACGAACTCTAATGCATGCATTCTCTGTAGACACGTGAGCCCCGGCCGGAACAACACTCAAGGTCTTAAAATAACTGAGGAGAATGTGCTACCTTCCTATAACATCAAGAAATGGAGAGACATTCCTGTCTTCTCGGATAAAGACGAATAAACCGTAGGTCCCGTCTCCTGCATCTATTAATTAGTTAATTTGGTTAGGCAGGGGACGTTAAAAAACTCACTCACGAGATTACTGTGATGTGGTCTGGCCTGTTTACTGGGAATTGGGGGAAGGGGGCATCTGTTAGATTCTTCTTTATTGATTGTAAACTGCTACTAGCAGTCTGGTAAAGTCCACCGCACAGTGTTGTAAACCGCATTTGATCATATCTTCCTGTATGTTAAGTTGCGCTATATAAATGTTAAATTCATTCATTCATTCATTCATTCATATGTGACCATCCACTGGTTATCTGTGGCTCTGCAAAGTGCGACACGGCACAGTGAATTTATGGTAGACCTGTGGCTCTCGAATGTTCTAGTAAGTTGCTGCCGACGGGGTTCACTCTTCGCATGAATTTGCCTACTTCATTTACGAGAACGTTAAAGCAAAATCTGTCACCACCCTGAAGAGCTCTGAAGCTGTTTTACGACGATTTCAACTTGAAATCTTCGATTACGGTAATTTCTATAGGCTTAATATAGTTTAGTAATTCAATAAGCAGGTTATGCAACAAATTTTCCACCAGTTTGTAACTTCGGAAATTGATGACGCGACTCCGCCCGCCGACTCCGCCGGTTTCAAACCATTTTCATTGCGACGCTTCGAAAAACTTACTGTTTTAACTAGTTTCGTGCCATTGATGGAAGATTTTGAAGGAGTTCTAACGACTGTCGTTAAATAAATTCTGGCTTGAAATAAGCGTTGGGTTTGACAAAACGACTATCGAAGTAAAAACAAATTTGTCAACCGAGCGCAGGGTAGTTATGCATAAAAAAACAAAACCAACGTAAACTCGCAGAGTAAACATTCAGATATTAGATAGAAGAGTAGAAATCCTTGATGCTCCATAGATAGGTAGGGTTTTTTACTCTTCAGAAATAAAATCGACTTTTTCAATGGAATCCCCGATGATTTTAAAAATTCTAAGTTTTGACGCCGAATGAATTATCGCTATTATGTTTGATTTAATACAACTGGTTGCGCATAATTTGTGAGTCTCAAGAAGAGTAAATATTCAGATATTAATCCGAGAGTGAGAATACACTTCCGTCAACGTTTTGATTCACTCTTATCTCAAATAACCATGAAGAAATCTATTACTGAAGCATCGTAACCAAACTCTGACAAGAATTAATCTTCGAGCCGCAACAGGGGAAATAACACTCAGCTTTCTACAGCCCCTTGCATCTGAGGAACGTTTATGTTTTTTAATAAAGTTCCTCAAATTCACAGCAGAACTGATTGTCGTGCTGTGTTAACATTTTACAGCAGTATTATTTCCCCCCCCCCCCCCCCCCCGATCAAGTTATGACGCACGGCTCTGTCTTAACGCTTGGATGGGAAATATGGGCATAAAAAGTGATTTGAATTGCGGTCTTTACAGTGCATCTACGGCGATATGAGGATTAATGACAACACGACTGTACAACGCTTTATGCCGAGCTCATGTACATGTAATGGTCAAATAATTCTGCTTGAAGAAAAATAAAATTTTAATTAAGAATGCTTTTTTGTTGTTAAATGTAATTATTAGTTACTAAATTTGTAGGAATAGTGTCATGGCCTGTTCATGTACTATCTGTGATTATTTAACTGCCCATCCATGTCATTATTCAGATAACCAAGATATAAAAAGCATGGTTTGCTGCCTTTCAGGCAGCCTCTAAAACAAGATGTGCAGCTTTACCAGCCGAGATTTAAGACAGTGTCAATGGTAGAAGCGAAAAAAAAAAAACAAACAAACAATAGAAATCTGTGCCAGGAAGATAACTTAGCTTACTATCAAGCAAAATAGTTGCAGCAGTTATATTTGGTACAGACATGATTTCTTGTGTTTTGATGGAACATATTTTTCACAATTCAAGATGACTAAAAATTCTGCTGGGAACCAATTTTTCTTGCCGCAGAACATTAACAAGACGGGGAGCAAAATATTTTCAATGTTTATTAATGGTGAATTACAGGAAAATCTCTACAAAACCTAAACAAATACCAGAGACAATTACTTCAATGATACTAAATCTTAGATCCCTACTGACCTATAAAGTAATATCAAACCAGAATTCTGCCCCTGACTACTCCCCTGGATTTTTTTTTTTAAGTCAGATTTTAGGTGGTAAATTCTTGTGACATTTTAACTTACGGCAATTTTTATTTTGCGAGTAAAATTTCTTCTGCAGATCAGGGAATCTGCAAAATCTGCCGGCGAAACTCACATCCATCTGACCAAGTTAAATACTCCACTCCCAATATCTCATTAGCTACCTTCTTTACTGTCTACCATACAGTTCCTATGTTGTGAGTTTGGAGAAATTGGATCAACTAACAATCCCCTTGTTGATAGTTTTCTTTACTCTCATCACTTGTCTGCTTGATATTGTATTGATATTGTAAGGAGAAATTCTGTCTTGGTCACTCATGGGAATTGAAGGGTTAACTAAGGCCTGTGTCCAAGATTTGTAAGCAACAACTGTGACTGAACAATCTCAGCTTCTCTTCAAAAAAACCCTTTGGGTACAGTTGTGATAGAGAAAGGTTAAGGAATATCGCTAAAGGGAGAGGCGGAGGGTAACGGGGTGGGGTGGGGGGGGGGCTGTACGAAATGACGAGGGCAGGATGCTTCTAATGAACATAAACAGTTCTGAACAGCAGTCAAATTACCCCAGTTATGAACAGGCTCTAAATTTGAACTTTTAATTCTATGTAAAAAGAATGATAGCCTTTATCTCAATGTCACCGCTTGTAACCACTGAACGGTAGTTTGATTGCTAATAATATTATCTTCTCATCCTGAAAATCTTAAATAAGCCTAAGAGGCACTCCGCCATTTTTACTTCTCCCCGCTTAGCAAAAAGCCCCTCCTTAACGCATGAAAAGTTTTAAATTTTCTTATTTCCTCCCTCCCATGCTAGTTTTAGAATTTGTTATCCAGATCGTTTCGCAATGACTGACCTCGCAGCCAAAAGCCTTGTGATCATTTTTGTCGCTTTTAGAAATATGTACTTCCAAGTTAAGAACAGATCACCTATTCGTTAGAAGTACATGTGCCCATAATCTCAAAGCTACACATTACGTCCATAACTCTAGTGTGAATATGCATTTTCTGTGGCGACGTAAACTTAGCGCGAACTCACTTCAGGTTTTTAAGTGACTTTGCTTCACCCCAAGAGAGATCAGACTTGCTAACTGAGCTTTTTTATTTCTAAGATCGAAAGACCCTCATCAGTATCAAATTAAAAGAAAAGCTAACACTTCCATTCACAAGAGATATATCAATGCTTGTGCTGCCATAATTCATATCCATAGGTAACTTTAGGTCGTAAAATACCTTTCTTGATAAGTTTGCTACGCAGAGCTTTTAGTTCACCTTATCTGACTATCCACTGGTGATCCGTGACCATGCAAATGCGACACGGTACAGTGATTTTTGGTAAAGCTGAGGCTCGCAAATATTCCATTGAGTTGTTGACTTTACAAGCTTCGTCTGTGAGGCGTCGTCGCATAGTTTATCAACACCAAGAGGCCAATCAGCCACAGCTTCCAACCTACAATCTTCGATTAAGGTAATTCTAATCTCAAGATTTAGGTTTATCGTTTAATTAACGGACAACGTAACAAAGTTACCACCAAAATGCGATTTCAAAGACTGAGAAATGGTCAGATGCGACACTCCATTATTTCAAACAGTTTCGATCGATATGTTACTAAAAAATAACTGTCGTTTGAATCTAGTCGACTGTTGTAGAGCTTCCGTCTGTTTTTTTGCTCTCAAGGTAGTATGGAGACAATAATTTTTCATAGTTCACAGTAAGCTCAAAAATTGCGTTGAAATGGCAAAGGAATCAATTCAAAACAGGAAATGGTCTATTGCTTCGGCTCAACTTCACACATTAAGTAGTAAACAATAGTCCTTTTGTTCTTTGTAGCGCTGAGGGACTTTGGCCGAAGCGACGCGAAAAAGTTCGTGACTAATCGGAAAAAAAAAATTTTGGCATCACAATTTAGCTATTTTGGAAGAGTAGGTAGCGCATATTTGCACACGACAGGTAAATTGTCACCGGAGTACCCCAAGAGAAAATTAAACGCTCATTTAGCCGCTTCGGGGAAGTAGGTAGCGTAAATTTGTCTCGTCGAGTCAACTCTCAGTGGTCTATGCACACGTGAAGAATTCAAAATACGTTGTGTGTCTCATTCAGACCACCTCTCTCCGTATATATCTTTCTCCAGAAACTGTCATAGTTCTGAACTAAAGTCGTCATAGCTCTAAACTAAAGTCTAGTCTTTCCGAGAGTTTATATTTCCCGCTCGTATGCTAATCGGAAACTTCGACAAATCCCTCGTTTGTTCTGAAGCTGTTGCGCCATTGTTCAAAAATGGCCATATAGGGTCATTTTTCGCTTGTTTAACAAAGCCTATTGTTATCAAAGTTGAGCCACTTTTCTCGAATCGAAAATGGCCACGGAATGTTGATTCTGCTTATTGCATCACTTTCAGTTTTAAAAATTACATCGTTCCACCAAATTCAGGTTTTACACCTCCAGAGTGCAAGGCTAAGTCCTAAAGATTCTCATCAAAAAGCACATGATGCAATTTCAATTCCACACCTGATTCAGGTTCAGGTGACTCGTTCCCATATGGCGTGCCAAGAGTAGCAAAATTACTTTTCAACCCATTAAACCTTACGAACGATAAATGTCAAAAAAGTGCTGCGAATGTTTTATAACACTCTTTTATTGTAATTCACATATTCATTATTTACTCATTTCATCGGTAATTTTCCTCTAACAGATTGGATGACTATGCGCAATCACTTTCATTTCCAAGACATTCCGAGACTGAAATTTGCCCAAAAACCTATCGCTAGTTTAATTACAATACCAGTGCAACAAAAAGATTTGGAACATAGTTAATCGAGGGGAAACAGCGATAAACTGCAGTTTCTAAACCGCTGGAAATTACAGTCTACTGCTCAGTAATAACTAAGTTCGTTTTGTCGTCGCCGCAGAGTTTTGCTTGGCACACCTTGGACATGCATGTGAAATACGTCGTGCCATGTGTGGCAAGGTTACTTTTCGACCCATTTAACTTAAACAATTACAATCCTGAAATTTTTTTTTTTAACTAACTGCCGTCACATAAGTCGTGTTACCCGCGAAAATAGTGATAAACTGGACAAAATGGAACTGAACAGACAAAAATTTGTGAACACTTAAACCGTAGACATACCCGTGTTCGGGCTATGGGTGTATATCAGTCTCATGATGGAGTACGGAGTACTCGCAACGAACTTCGCCGAAAAGGAGGGACTTTTCGTCTTTTCGTACTCTAAGAAAAATGTTAATTTGACCACGAGGACCAATGTCGGAATATCTGTCAAAAATCAAAAATCGTGTTAAGAGCGATCAAAAATCGTGTTAAGCGCGATCAAAAATCGTGTTAAGCGCGATCAAAAATCGTGTTAAGCGCGATCAAAATTCTTGTTAAGCGCGATCAAAAATCGTGTTAAGCGCGATAATAGTCAAGAATTAGACAAAATGGAAATAAACTGACACAAATTCGTGAAACGAGGGGGAGAGTATGTGCCTAAGCTGAACCAAACCTTGCAGAGTTACATCAGTTAACGACATCAATTTCATATATTGCATCCAAGAGTGGAAATCCTTGTCTTTTCCACAGACAGGAAGTGCTTTCGAGTCTTCAGAAGTAAAATCAGCTTTTCAGTAGAACGCCTGATGATTTTAATAAATTTTAGACGTAGAATGATTAATTACTATTTTGATTTGTAGAATTTTTTTATACGACTGGTTGCACATTACTTGTCAGTAGACGCTCATGATCAAATGCAAAATGTCAGTGACGGCTGAGAGAATTTCAATTTTTCTGTTGGTGAGAATGAACAGTGAACCTGTCTAACGAGTGTACACCGCCGTATAGGTACGCATAGTAAGATGATTAAAGTCGGTGCTTCGATTCGCTCTTATCTTATGCGACACGGTACAGTGATTTTTTGTCGGAGTCGTGGCCAACAAATAACTCATCGAATTGTTGACTTGGCATACACCGTCTGCACGAACGACATGAAGCCATTTCGCCACACCTTCCACCACACAATCTTCGATTAAGGTTTAGTCTTAGCTAACGTCGAGTAAATAATGTCGATGCTATTTCGTTGTTTCATAAAACTCATTTGACATGCAATTTTCCAATTGCAAGGCATGTCAAAAAAAACTCTGTGGCGTCAACAAGATGAACTTTTGTTGCGATGACGTTCCTAAGACCGAATGATTAATGATTAATGGTAACTGACTCAATTTGAACGTATACTAATTAATGTCGACGCTATTTGCATTGGTAGTCTAATACGACTGATTTCACACGCAGTTGTCTAAGGTATGTCGAGCAAAACGCAACAGTGACAACAAAAGGATTTTTTATAATACTGAGCAATAGATGAAATGAGTATCTTAACATGTGGGTTACAATAAAAGAGTGCTGTACAATGTTCACAGCACATCTTTTACATTTGTCATTATTTAGGTTTGACTGGCGTTGAATAATAATTTTCCCATTTATAAATGACGCGCCATACAGCAGCGTTAGTTATCGCATCATATCCATCCGATTGTATATTAAGCTCCATATTAAAACTGTTTCAAAAATTTTCATGTTATTGATGTTTTATTGCAGCTAGAGGATTTTGAAGTAGTGTTAACTAGATGCCGTTATACAATTCGTTTTAGGCGCGAAAATAGTGATGAAATGGACAAACTGTCTGAAGAAATTTGTGAAATTAGGTGCAATATAGTTCGTGTAGAGTATGTATAGGTTGACAAGCCAACATTGTGAAATTGAGTGCAATATAGTTCGTGTAGTGTATACATAAGTTGACAGAACCAAAGTGGAACTCCCTGTTATTCACAAAGGCATGAAGTATTGAGAAGTCAAGTTAGCTTTTTCAGCAGGATGCCTGATGATTTTGACGCCGAATAATTTATCGCTATTTTAAGTTTTGATACAACTGATTGCAAATTTTTTGCGAAAAGGCGCTCAAGCGAAAAATTACAGCCGATGCAAAGAGAGATATTCCAGCTCTTTCATTTCACAAGACCAATAGAAACAGCTTTTTAACAGTTAAATTGTAATTGAATTGATAAACTGGTTTTCCAGTTTCGATGACTTGATGAATTTCAAGATGACTGCACTTTTGCATTATGTAAACTACGGAACTTAAATTAACTTAAGTGTCTCTTTTGATCAAATTTAAAATAGGTGAGTGTTTTATGTAGAAATTGTGCAAAATGGACCGGAGTTTTCTAAGTTTATCAATGCCTGGTAAACAAATCTGGGGTTATGGTAAGGGTGGAGAGGGCGAGAATAGCCTCCGAGCATGTCTAAAGACTAAATACGATGAAGCTTTTCCATAACCTAAAGTGCAGTTCTCTATTTCGGCTTCTTGTTGCTTTTTTTTTTTTTTTACTTCTACAACCCAATAAACTAACTTAGTCTGGGATGAGTATTTACCTTCGTTTCATTAGTTTCACTCTTGGAGGGCTCAGGTTTGAATGGTTCGCATTATGACAGCTGAAATTAAGAAGAATAAAATTTTTAAAAATGGAGTTACTAAAGGTTAAGAAGTTTGAGGAAATTATGCAATGTTATGAGGCAAGATTTAAGACAGTTGTCAATGGCAAAAATCAGACGAAAAAAGACACTGAATTATGCCCCATAGATAACCAAACTTTATACGGCCAATCATGAAAGTTTTGCTGGAATTTTTATATGTTAAATGTTCGTTCCCTTTTGTTTTGACGGAACATACTTTTTGCCAGTTCAAGATGACCAGATATTCTGCTGCGAACTAATTTCTTGCCATTTTCTTTCCAAGCAGGAGAACATTAAAGGTATTCATATGTTTGACATTGAATTTTCATGGACGATTTATTACTATCCAGTAGACTAAGTACCAGTCCTTTTGAGCACTTTAAGAAAACGCTACAGACTGAAGGTCTGAAGCAGGCGACAAAAAAAATAGCCTCTTAACTTCTAGCTGCTGGTCGCGTTGGTGCGTCTTAATATTTGTGCAATTTTTCGATGAACTCTAATGCATGCATTCTCTGTAGACACGTGACCCAGCGCGCACTATTACAGTTTTTTTTGTGTGTGTGTGTGTTATTATTCAATATTTGTGCTGCCACATGTAACGTCCTCAAAAAACTTTTAGTCATCTAAAGATACCACGCATTATATATTTTCTTGATACAGATGCTAAAGATTTCAGTAAACTATGTAACCATCAACTGGTGATGTGGCTCTGCAAAGTGCGATACGGCACAGTGAATGTAAGGTATACCTGTGGCTCTCAAATGTTCTAGAAAGTTGTTGCCTACGTAATTTGGTTATATTAATTAAGTAAAAATTGTAAATTGGCCACCGTAACGAATAAAAAAGCTGACGTTTCGAGCGTTAGCCCCTCAGATTTAGTTGGTTGATTACATTTTTTATCTTAAGATGATAATGAGGCCTACTACTATTTCATAGTTCATGTTCTGAGCCCAAAGAAACGGCCTGGGAATGAATGTTGTTTCTGTTGATTGAGTCATTCTTAGTTTCAAACCACACAATGTTTGTGTCTGTTACTACTTCCACCATATTCAGGTTTGACATTCAAGAGCGCAAATCCTAGTCAGTTCTTCCGATTCACTTTTCAGGTTTCCTTAAGCTCAGCCCGCTATCTAAGAGGTAGTCTCTGTAAAAGTGATCCGACGCATTTCAAACTTTGCTATTACTCATTACTGAGTGATAAATAAAATAATTGGTCGCTCAGAGCGAAGAGTCAGTTTTCGGCGGCAGCATTATTCTAGATGGGTGTGGAAATTTTTCTCTCCTAAATGCTGCTTTATGGTATCATCAAGTATGAAAAGGCTTCAAAATGCTCAATTCAGGCGTCAACAATGGATCGTCGGACATAAGTTTCGTAAATAGTTTGAGTCCGCTTTTTATGCAATGTTGAGTGGAATTTGCGAAAAATGTACAAGTTATGTTGACCAGCTGTACAAGAAGTTCGCCGGAGCCACAACAAATTCTTATATTTCCATACTCTTCGACCCTATTTTAGTTAGTCTGAGTAAATATCTCATGTGTAAGAAGTTGGAATTTTACGCTAAGCTGAGATGAAAAGTTGAATATTTACGGCCATGACGGCAAAGGCAAAGTAGGAGTCAAACTGAAAATAGTTTTCAGTGTAAAAAAAACCGTTAAAAATTAAATACATATGTGATTTGTTCTCTCAACTGATCGATCTAGATATGGGAAGCAAGACAAAATCCCTCAAACTAGAGGTTTGTGGAACGACGAGTAATTCCTGAAATTGAGCTACTTCGGATGATCGACGCTGTTCACATCGGGCCTTTGAGCGCTGAAGTGATTTTCGCTCGGAAAAAAATTATTTTATGATGTTTCGAGAAACCAGGGTGGTCTCGATTACCTTTAGACTAAGACAGATTCATGGGAAAGTTTGAAAGAAATCGATTGATTGAAGCAAAATGCATCGGACCGCTTTTACAGAGACCGCCTCTTAAATATGATTACTACTAACTGTTTCATGGCACTGATTTGACATTGGATTCAGTCCAGGGTATCTCAAGAAAACCTTTGCGCTGAAGTAAAAAAGAGCTCTTGTTTTAGCGAGAAATAGACTGCACCTTATATCGGTACGGAAACTACGGTTTATTGCTTTTCAAAAGTAACTATAAGGTCTACTCGTACAATAAATAAGTTTCAGTCTAATAATTTCGTAGAAATGAGAATTATCGCGCCTAATCATCCAATCTGGTCGTGAAAAGTTATCAGTGAAATAACTTCATTAATGTACGGATTACATAGAGGTTTGCTATGTAATTTTCAGCACATCTCTAGGTCTAGGGGTTCCAAAACCAATTTTGCTACGCATGGCGCGACATATAATGGCAGACACTACGACATATTCGCCCAACTGAATTAGCATCTTTCTCGACAGGAAGACAGTGGCTCGATATTTCCATTGTTTTAAATAGTTTCGGCGCATTGCTGTTGAATTGATGCTAGAGGATTTTGAAGTTCTAACTGCATCTTGTTAAATAAATCCTGTTAGGCGCGAAATCAATGTTGAATTTGACAAAAATACCAAGAAAGTGAAGACAAATTTGTGAATTAGTGTAGGGTACTCATGCATGAAAAAAAAAAAAAACAATTCAAAACTCGCAGAGTAGACATTCAGTTATTGAATCCGAGGGTGGATATCCTGTTGTTTCCTCACACAGGCATTGCTTTTTATTTCAGAAGTGCAATCAGCCTTTTCAGTAGAATACCCGATGAAAATTTTAAGTTTCGACGCCGAAAGATTAATGTCCATTTTGTTTGATTTTAAATACGACTGGTTGCGCATTCTTTGTGGGTCTCAAGAAAATATAAACAGCGATGGCGGAGAGAGTTCAACTTTGATAGTAATGATTGTCTGTAGTAAGGCTATCCTGTAATATTTATAAAGTTGTAAAACTAATACGGGACTAAAAATAACAACCAAACCATGTATTTGTACAAGTCTTGAATCTCTGTAAATTGTCTGCCATCCTCTGCGAAAAATCAACATTGAGTGAATTCCTTTGCCCTTCCTCAATTTGTTGACCGTCACTATTTTTAACGCTGCTTTCGAGATCAAACCTCGTTAGAGGTGTACACTTCCGTCAATGTTACAAACTCAATTCCCTCCTTTTGATACACTTTTGGCTCAAATTATCATGTGGAAAGCTTTTGCTTAGCATCTTAACTAAAGTCTAACAAGAATTAATCTTCAAGAAGCAAAAAGGAATAAGAACACTTAACTTACCTTACAGCCCTATGCGTTTGAGAAACGTTTGCGCTTTTTAATGAAGGTCCTCAAGTTCACAGCATAACATTTATGTTATCATTAGTAACATTTCACTGCAGTATCTGGCAATATTATTCCACTGCCAATCAAATCATGCCAACACAACCGCGAGATGTTTTATACCAAGTATATGAAACAAGTAGACACCAAATAATAAAGGCTGATAGTTTCTAAAAAAACTGTTTAGGCCTTCGTCGGTGGGGGTAACGAAATAATTTGGATAAATCAACAAAGTTGAAATGGTAAATTGGCCACCGTAACGATTACAAAAGCTGACGTTTCGAGCGTTAGCCCTTCGTCGGAGCGAATAGAGGAATTGTTGGTTGTGTGTGCTTTTAAAGGCAGAAAATGGAGCTACGTTATTGGTGGGATCATGGCAACGAGAAAAACACGAATAAATTAGTGGAATGAAAAGTGTTGGTCGAAACCTGTGGGATTTAGACTGCCGGTTTGAAAGATGAGCTTTTGTTCAAGAGTTTTACGGCTTTCCGTGCTACCTAAGTGTAAGGAAAGACCGCAGATTGCCATATGTTACTTAGAAGGATTAGGTAAATTCAAGTGTCTAGCGACTGGTTTCGATGTGTCCTTGTCATTCTTTTCCACGTCGCGAAGGTGTTCTCGGAATCGGTCACCTAGTCTTCTGCCTGTTTCGCCGATGTATATTTTTTTGCAATAAGTGCAAGTTATGCAATAGATTACATTGGCGGAGGTGCACGTGAAGTGATCGGTGATCTTAATGGATCGTTTGGGTCCCGATATTTTATCAGTGTTGTAAATGAAAGGACACGTGTTGAATCGTGCACGAGTGCATTTAAAAGTGCCTGGTTTGGTCATCAGTCTGAAAAGAACTTCTGACCAAAAAATTGCCTATGTTTTTGTTGCGTTTGAATGAAATAAGCGGAGGCTGCGAAAAGATCGTGCTTGTCTCTGGATCGTTTTGAAGTAATTTAAAGTTTTTAAGAATGATGGATTTGACTAAGTGGTTGTGAGGGTGGAACGTGAGAGTGAATGGAATGCGGTCGGAATCTTCCTTTTGTGACGTTTGTAGTGCTGAATGTCGATCAATAAGTTGGGCGCGGTGGTAACCCGCTTGAACGACAGAAACAGGGTAACCAGGGCTCAGTCGTTGTTTGCCGCACCGACCTCTACTAAAAAGAAGCTTTGCGGCAACTTTCTGACACATCTCTTTATCGAAAGGTAGACAAAGACCTCACTGCCAGCAATCAAAACACCGTCAAGAATACGATCAACCAACTCATAACTAAACAAGAACTGCCGGCCACAGCAAAAAAACTCATCATAGCCACTCCTAGAACTTCTTGTATTGACTTTTTACCTAAAATTCACAAACCTAACAACCCGGGTCGGCCCATTGTCACGGCTTGCAGTTGCCCTACCGAACTCATCTCCAGCTATCTAGACAAAATTATGGCTCCCATCGTCAAAACTTTAACATCATGTATTAAAGACAGCCAACACGCTCTTCAAATTTTTCGCGACTTTAATTTCTTTAGCCAAAACAAACTTCTTTTCACCATGGATATTACGTCTCTTTACACTGTCATTCCAAATGGCGAAGGCCTTCTGGCCCTTAAACATTTTTTTGATCAACGTACTGTTAAGGAACCTAGATCTGAAACACTACTACGCTTAGCCGAACTAGTGCTCACACTCGATTGTTTTTTATTCGGGGACAACTTCTTCAAAGAAACCAACGGCGTCGCCATGGGCACCAAAATGGGACCTAGCTATGCCAATCTTTTTGTAGGTTTTGTCGGACACCAATTTTCAGCCAATACAACGGCTCCAAACTTGAACTCTACGGTCGCTACATAGACGACTGTATCGCCGCTACCTCCTCTACCATAACCGCAGTCAATTCTTTTCACCCGGGTCTGAAATATACCTGGGAAATTTCTGACAAGTCTTTATCCTTTTTAGACATCAAAGTTTCAATTGAAGGCAACGGTTTATGCACTAGTGTGTATTACAAACCTGCAGACTCGGATAATTACTTGTTATATTCGTCTCCGCATCCATCTCACGTTAAGAATTCCATTCCTTTTTCTCAGTTTCTAAGACTTCGCCGTTTATGTAGTGATGATTCTGATTTCCACCACAAATCAGAGTCAATGTGCCAGTTTTTCGATAAACGTGGTTACCCTGTTTCTGTCGTTCAAGGAGGATTCCGACCGCATTCCATTCACTCTCACGTTTCACCCTCACAACCACTCAGTCAAATCCATCATTCTTAAAAACTTTAAATTACTTCAAAACGATCCAGAGACAAGCACTATCTTTTCGCAGCCTCCACTCATTTCATTCAAACGCGACAAAAACATAGGCAACTTTTTGGTCAGAAGTTCTTTTCAGACTGATGACCAACCAGGTACTTTTAAATGCACTCGTGTACGATGCAAAACGTGTCCTTTCATTCACAACACTTATGATGCACGATCCTCGCAGTAGATAGCGCTATTTAAGCAATAGCGAAAATCAGACCTGAAAAAAAATCAGGCCTGTACGGGATTCGAGCCACTGACCTCTGCGATACTAGTGCAGCGCTCTACCAATTGAGCTAACAAGCCAACTGGGAGCAGGCCGTTAAGTTGATTCGTAATAAACCCGTGAAAGTGATAAATCAGATACAATGAAATATATGAAGTTCATATATTTTGAACTGCGGTATTAGATACATATGATGCACGATACTCGCAGTAGATAGCGCTATTTAAGCAATAGCGAAAATCAGACCTGAAAAAAATCAGGCCGGTACGGGATTCGAACGACTGACCTCTGCGATACTAGTGCAGCGCTCTACCAATTGAGTTAACAAGCCAACTGGGAGCAGGCCGTTAAGTTGATTCGTAATAAACTCGTGAAAGTGATAAATCAGATACAATGAAATATATAAAGTTCATATATTTTGAACTGCGGTATTAGATACAAATGATGCACGATCCTCGCAGTAGAAATATATTTCATTGTATCTGATTCACAACACTGATAAAATATCGGGAACCAAACGATCCATTAATATCACCGATCACTTCACGTACACCTCCGCCAATGTAATCTATTGCATAACTTGCACTTATTGCAAAAAAATATACATCGGCGAAACAGGCAGAAGACTAGATGACCGATTCCGAGAACACCTTCGCGACGTGGAAAAGAATGACACATCGAAACCAGTCGCTAGACACTTCAGTGAATTTACCTAATCATTCTAAGCAACATATGGCAATCTGCGGTCTTTCCTTACACTTAGGTAGCACGGAAAGCCGTAAAACTCTTGAACAAAAGCTCATCTTTTAAAACCGGGAGTCTAAATCCCATAGGTATCAACCAACGCTTTTCATTCCACTAATTTATTCGTGTTTTTCTCGTTGCCATGTTCCCACCAATAACGTAGCTCCATTTTCTGCCTTTAAAAGTACGCACAACCCACAATTCCTCTATTCGCTCCGACGAAGGGCTAACGCTCGAAACGTCAGCTTTTGTAATTGTTACGGTGGCCAATTTACCATTTCAACTTTGTTCATATATCCAAATTATTTAGACACTAAATGCACCATTTCAAATGAGGATGACTTTTGATGCTAAATATATTTATTAGGTACTTTATTTTTATTATTGGTGATTATTTAATTGCAAATCCACATCATTCTTCAAATTTCCAAGATCTAAAACATATGGTTCATTGCCTCAAGGACTGACTCTAAAACAAGATGGCGCTACAACCTTTTCGGGACGAGCAGTTACACTATTTCAAATTCGCCTCCATTGTACTGAATGAGTTCCCAAAGGCCTTACGTAAGCCGTTCAAGTTCATGTGGGACAACAGATTGACACATCATCCCGGTCACCAATTGTGGGATGACTCCACTACAGTTAGAAATTTATTTCTCGCTTTAGAGGGTGGCCCTGGCAAAACCAGAGTTCCCACAAACGTCTCCTATGAAGAATGGGATTGTACCGCCCTGTTCCAGGCCACCGTCTACGCCAAGTCTTTTGCTTTGCCAGACAGTAGAGGCCATCACAAGACGCTAAATGAGCTGTTCATTAAACCTCGAAAACTGGCTCAGGGAGTGTTCCATGCTTCGGTGACGAGCTCGAGCGGAAACAATGAAGAAACTTTTGCTCTTGCGATTGATCAGCTTCGACTATTAAGAAACTCGCTTTGTCACTCGAACACCTCTGAAATTGTTAAAGCCACCTTTGACCAGTACGTACAGTACGCTAAAGACGCATTCAATGCTCTTGGTGTCAAGACGGACCGTATTGATTCCATTGGTGGTTTAAAAGAGTCAGAATTACCAACAAATGAGGTTCGTAAACTAGAAGAACGTATCAGACAGGAATCTCGGGCTATTGTAAGTTTTCTACGAGAACAGATAAGTTTTCTACAAGAACAGATAAGTTTTCTACAACAACAGAATCAATTTCAACACCAACATATCAGTTTTCTAGAACAACGTGTGAGCTTGGATTTGAAAGCCTTGATGAGTCACAGTATGGAAAAATTGCCAACTAAAGACGAAATGCTAAATATGCTGGCACAAGTGGCCACTTCTAAACAGGAGCCAGGTAAACATATATTCAGTTTCGACTTGAAATGTTTGATGTGTGTGGTTTTGCTTAAGGTTAATTCGTTGGACTCTTTTCATGATTTAATCGGTTTTTCCTTAATTTAAAAGCCTGTGCATCCTATCGAAAAGGTTTGCGACAAAACTGCTTTCATGTCCGGACGAAAGTTGTAGTAACAGGTTTTAACCGTAAAATTAAATGCTCATCCCTGTGCTTTTAAAAACTAAACTAGTCACTTTTTTTCAGAGGACTATAGAGCTTCAGATCAAAAGACTGCTGGGAGATAATTGGAAATCTTAAAACCATTTAAAAATGCGTTGCACTATTTGTGCCCAGTTCTCAAAGTAAAATATCGTGAAAGACCTTTTCTTTGTTTTTTTCTTCTTTATTTGCCTGATAATTAACCACTGTCTACCCAGTGAATAACTGATATTCAGGGGGGATTATCAACCTAATCATCAATAGTTATTTATTGAGAAAGCAACATGTTCCTCGGAGTGTTTGTTCCGTGTTATTTATGAAATATTCGTTAAATTGGAATCAGCCATAAGCCAACTACATGGAGAACATCAATTAAGCTTTTGAAAATAAGTATCCCTGAAGTGCTTAGCGTTGTAAGCCGTAATAGAGCCTTATTTTGGTTTATAATGTAAACAGATGAGTATCTGAAAATCATAAATCCAACTAAATATACTTCTTCACTGTATACAGATGTTGCTCACCAGGACAGGAAACGGAAAGACAACGATAGCTCAGCAAGAGGCGTCTGGAGGAACGAAATTTCAACTGTGGTTTCACATCTCAAGTCAAGTGACTTTGCCTCAGCTCTTCAGTCTGCACAACGTTCAACAGACACCACACGAAAGCTCTTTGGAGAAGAGGACCCTAGCACAGCTAACATGTATTTGTTACTTGGGAGCCTACAAAGGCACGAAGGTAACTTTACATCAGCTCTTCACTCCTCCCAGCTTGCACTTTACATAACCCGAAAGTTGTTCGGCGAAGCACATTCAGACACAGCCCAAAGCTACTTTTCTCTTGCGCTCGCACAACATTCTTTAGGCGATTATGTTTCAGCACTTGAGTCTGCCAAGTGTGCCCTGGACATCAGACGACAGTTATTCGGCGAGGATGACTCAAACACCGCAGAGAGTTACTATGTTTTAGGGGTCTTACAGCATTCCATGGGTAAATATACCTTAGCCCTTCAGTCTAAACAACGAGCCCTTCACATAAGAAGAAAGTTGTTCGGCGAGGAACACTCAGACACAGCTCAAAGCTACGATTCCGTAGGGGTCACACAACATTCCTTGGGTCATCAAAGATCATCCCTTCATTCTAAACAGCGAGCCCTTGACATAAGAAGAAAATTGCTCGGCGAGGAACACTCAGACATAGCTCGAAGCTGCGATTCCGTAGGGGTCACACAGCATTCCTTAGGTGATCTTACATCAGCCCTTCAGTCTAAACAACAAGCCCTTGACATAAGAAGAAAGCTGTTTGGCGAGGAACACTCAGACACAGCTCGAAGCTACAAATCCATAGGGGCCACACAGCATTCTATAGGTGATCATATATCAGCCCTTCATTCTCAACAGCGAGCCCTTGACATAAGAAAAAAGTTGTTCGGCGAGGAACACTCAGACACAGCTCAAGGCTACGATTCCGTAGGGGTCACACAGCATTCCTTAGGTGATCTTACATCAGCCCTTCGGTCTAAACAACGAGCCCTTGACATAAGAAGAAAGTTGTTTGGCGAGGAACACTCAGACACAGCTCGAAGCTACGATTCCGTAGGGGCCACACAGCATTCCTTAGGTGATCTTACATCAGCCCTTCATTCTCAACAGCGAGCCCTTGACATAAGAAGAAAATTGCTCGGCGAGGAACACTCACACACAGCTCAAAGCTGCGATTCCGTAGGGGTCACACAGCATTCCTTAGGTGATCTTACATCAGCCCTTCGGTCTAAACAGCGAGCCCTTGACATAAGAAGAAAGTTGTTTGGCGAGGAACACTCAGACACAGCTCGAAGCTACAAATCCGTAGGGGCCACACAGCATTCCTTAGGTGATCTTACATCAGCTCTTCATTCTCAACAGCGAGTCCTTGACATAAGAAAAAAGTTGTTCGGCGAGGAACACTCAGACACAGCTCGAAGCTACGATTCCGTAGGGGCCACACAGCATTCCTTAGGTGATCTTACATCAGCCCTTCAGTCTAAACAACGAGCCCTTGACATAAGAAGAAAGTTGTTCGACGAGGAACACTCAGACACAGCTCAAAGCTACGATTCCGTAGGGGCCACACAGCATTCCTTAGGTGATCTTACATCAGCCCTTTATTCTAAACAGCGAGCCCTTAACATAAGAAGAAAGTTGTTTGGCGAGGAACACTCAGACACAGCTCGAAGCTACAAATCCGTAGGGGCCACACAACATTCCTTAGGTGATCTTACATCAGCCATTCATTCTAAACAGCGAGCCCTTGACATAAGAAGAAAGTTGTTTGGCGAGGAAAACTCAGACACAGCTCGAAGCTACGATTCCGTAGGGGTCACACAGCATTCCTTAGGTGATCTTACATCAGCCCTTCAGTCTAAACAACGAGCCGTTGACATAAGAAGAAAGTTGTTTGGCGAGGAACACTCACACACAGCTCAAAGCTACGATTCCGTGGGGCTCACACAGCATTCCTTAGGTGATCTTACATCAGCCCTTTATTCTACACAGCGAGCCCTTGACATAAGAAAAAAGTTGTTCGGCGAGGAACACTCACACACAGCTCAAAGCTATGATTCCGTAGGGGCCACACAGCATTCCTTAGGTGATCTTACATCAGCCCTTCATTCTAAACGGCGAGCCCTTGACATAAGAAGAAAGTTGTTTGGCGAGGAAAACTCAGACACAGCTCAAAGCTACGATTCCGTAGGGGTCACACAGCATTCCTTAGGTGATCTTACATCAGCCCTTCATTCTAAACGGCGAGCCCTTGACATAAGAAGAAAGTTGTTTGGCGAGGAAAACTCAGACACAGCTGAAAGCTACGATTCCGTAGGAGTCACACAGCATTCCTTAGGTGTTCTTACATCAGCCCTTCATTCTAAACAGCGAGCCCTTGACATAAGAAGAAAGTTGTTTGGCGAGGAAAACTCAGACACAGCTCGAAGCTACGATTCCGTAGGGGCCACACAGCATTCCTTAGGTGATCTTACATCAGCCCTTCAGTCTAAACAGCGAGCCCTTGACATAAGAAGAAAGTTGTTTGGCGAGGAACACTCAGACACAGCTCAAAGCTACGATTCCGTAGGAGTCACACAGCATTCCTTAGGTGTTCTTACATCAGCCCTTCATTCTAAACAGCGAGCCCTTGACATAAGAAGAAAGTTCTTTGGCGAGGAACACTCACACACAGCTCGAAGCTACGATTCCGTAGGGGTCACACAGCATTCCTTAGGTGATCTTACATCAGCCCTTCAGTATAAACAACGAGCCCTTGACATAAGAAGAAAGTTGTTTGGCGAGGAACACTCACACACAGCTCAAAGCTACGATTCCGTGGGGCTCACACAGCATTCCTTAGGTGATCTTACATCAGCCCTTTATTCTACACAGCGAGCCCTTGACATAAGAAAAAAGTTGTTCGGCGAGGAACACTCACACACAGCTCAAAGCTATGATTCCGTAGGGGCCACACAGCATTCCTTAGGTGATCTTACATCAGCCCTTCATTCTAAACAGCGAGCCCTTGACATAAGAAGAAAGTTGTTTGGCGAGGAAAACTCAGACACAGCTCAAAGCTACGATTCCGTAGGGCTCACACAGCATTCCTTAGGTGATCTTACATCAGCCCTTCATTCTAAACGGCGAGCCCTTGACATAAGAAGAAAGTTGTTTGGCGAGGAACACTCAGACACAGCTGAAAGCTACGATTCCGTAGGAGTCACACAGCATTCCTTAGGTGTTCTTACATCAGCCCTTCATTCTAAACAGCGAGCCCTTGACATAAGAAGAAAGTTGTTTGGCGAGGAAAACTCAGACACAGCTCGAAGCTACGATTCCGTAGGGGCCACACAGCATTCCTTAGGTGATCTTACATCAGCCCTTCAGTCTAAACAGCGAGCCCTTGACATAAGAAGAAAGTTGTTTGGCGAGGAACACTCACACACAGCTCAAAGCTACGATTCCGTGGGGCTCACACAGCATTCCTTAGGTGATTTTACATCAGCCCTTTATTCTACACAGCGAGCCCTTGACATAAGAAAAAAGTTGTTCGGCGAGGAACACTCACACACAGCTCAAAGCTATGATTCCGTAGGGGCCACACAGCATTCCTTAGGTGATCTTACGTCAGCCCTTCATTCTAAACGGCGAGCCCTTGACATAAGAAGAAAGTTGTTTGGCAAGGAAAACTCAGACACAGCTCAAAGCTACGATTCCGTAGGGGTCACACAGCATTCCTTAGGTGATCTTACATCAGCCCTTCAGTCTAAACAGCGAGCCCTTGACATAAGAAGAAAGTTGTTTGGCGAGGAATACTCAGACACAGCTGAAAGCTACGATTCCGTAGGAGTCACACAGCATTCCTTAGGTGTTCTTACATCAGCCCTTCATTCTAAACAGCGAGCCCTTGACATAAGAAGAAAGTTGTTTGGCGAGGAAAACTCAGACACAGCTCGAAGCTACGATTCCGTAGGGGCCACACAGCATTCCTTAGGTGATCTTACATCAGCCCTTCAGTCTAAACAACGAGCCCTTGACATAAGAAGAAAGTTGTTTGGCGAGGAACACTCACACACAGCTCAAAGCTACGATTCCGTGGGGCTCACACAGCATTCCTTAGGTGATCTTACATCAGCCCTTTATTCTACACAGCGAGCCCTTGACATAAGAAAAAAGTTGTTCGGCGAGGAACACTCACACACAGCTCAAAGCTACGATTCTGTAGGGGCCACACAGCATTCCTTAGGTGATCTTACATCAGCCCTTCATTCTAAACGGCGAGCCCTTGACATAAGAAGAAAGTTGTTTGGCGAGGAAAACTCAGACACAGCTCAAAGCTACGATTCCGTAGGGGTCACACAGCATTCCTTAGGTGATCTTACATCAGCCCTTCAGTCTAAACAGCGAGCCCTTGACATAAGAAGAAAGTTGTTTGGCGAGGAACACTCAGACACAGCTGAAAGCTACGATTCCGTAGGAGTCACACAGCATTCCTTAGGTGATCTTACATCAGCCCTTCATTCTAAACAGCGAGCCCTTGACATAAGAAGAAAGTTGTTTGGCGAGGAACACTCAGACACAGCTCAAAGCTACGATTCCGTAGGGGTCACACAACATTCCTTAGGTGATCATGCTTTGGCCTCTCGGTCTGAACAGCGTGCTTTTGCAATAAGAAGAAAGTTAAAGATGAATACTAAAACAAAAGCGATTATTTTTAAGAAATTTCTGCACAAACTCTTCAGTAGAAAGTAAGCAGTACCAAGCAAGGGTAAGCAGCCCTTTGGAAATCATACAACTGAGGATCACTGGTTTACTCGGTGGCCAAACTCTATTGATACTACAAGTAGGTGTAATGCGTTGGGGTTAGAATTAGGTTTACACTCAAGCCCTTTTTCCCGGATGCTTAACCAATTTGTGACGTCTCAAACTCCCCCGTCGGTGTCCTAGTGGATCTGGGCCCCCTTAGATTCATATCCACCAGTCCAGTCTGCTAGCGGTTCATTTTAAGTTTCTCGGTCATGTGCAACCATCACTGAATAGAGAAGATTACACGAAAAAAATCCTCTCGTTGACTTGATCACACGTGTAATTATATAGGAATTCTGTGCCCAGAATCAAAGGAGCGTTGACAAAAGTTTTGTGGCACTAAACAAGATAAATTCACGATGGAGAGAAAACTACAAAATACAAATTTTGAAGGGCGGTACAGATCTGTCAGAGAAGGTCCCCATTCGCTTGCGGATTTGAACGGCGGCGGGGGGGAAGTGGGGGGTGCGGGGTTGGGTCCCCCCAGTTGGGGTTTGGATCGAGGTGTCTAACACCGGACACTGGATTCGTTTCGCTGTTTATGCACCAAAGGAAAAATCCTGTTGACACACAGAAGGATTTTGGGGAAATACTAAATATTGGTCTCATTTAATTGCGAGATATTCCAACTGTTTTTAACGCGGAGGCTCCGTTTCGGTGATGAAGGCAAATGACAGAACCTGCTATCGTCACATCATAGTGTCACATTTCTCTTGTGTGGCCGTGATACTTCATTTCTTTCACACATTTCCCTCGGTGTTTACCGGCAACTCCACCATGGACGCAACAAAGCCAGCACAGCCAAGTTTACGGATGACTTTATCTCGCCGTGCAAAGCGTAAACAAATGTACGAGAGTGTAAACTAATACAAAGTGGGTTAAGTCTAGAACAACAGTGGGTGTAAGTCTCGGCCTTAGAAATTTCGAACTTTCCTTGGAAACTGCGTAAACCTACGCCTCACTTAGATTCTCCATGTTTACAATAGCAAATCATCCATCTAGGGGCGCATGCGCAATTATTTGACTGCTATGTTCCTACAGGCCATTTTTGTGTACTTAGTTGCTAAGCCTTTGATTTGGAGTGAGGCTGAAGGTGACATTGTTGCGATAGAGACCACTAAATAGTTAGCATGATAACAAAGCATACCTACGAACCCCCAGAGTACAAAAATCTGGAGACGTCTCAATTCAACCGACGTAAACCGCGCGCGACAACCTGAATCGCGCCAAATTTCTATTTAATTGGTTGATTTCTGATCAATTATGATACTCGTTTAATTGTATTTCAAATTGGTTGCTCTGTTTTACTTTTGACGATCAAGAACAGCTTAAATAGGAGCACTACATCCTTTTTGACATCTCGAAAACCACTAAATTATTGGAAAAAATTTTAAAAAGCCACGGTAGGTATTTCCCGGAAAATTTGATGCTCTAACCGGGAGACCAGGAGATTTGATGACAAACTTGGAGACTCTCGCGAAAACCGGGAGAGTTGACAGGTATGACAAAGTAATTTACATTTGAAAAACAGCAACGTTTCTATCATAACAAGGTCACCCTTAGCCTCACTCCTGTTTAAAGCCTTGGCAACAAAGCGCACAGGTGTTAAATGGACTATCAAGCGCGTGAATGAGTGAGTGTGACAATATAATATGAATGACCATTCTTAATAGTTATTATGTTTATGAGAATTTTTGTAGATCCGGTATTAAAATGGTACAATACATAAGCAAATTTATGGTAAAGTGTAGCATATGCTATTTGAAATATCTAATGCATGTTCTGGTGTGTGAACATGTTTGTAGAAAATTGTGTAATTTGAAACAAAAAAAGTGAGTTATTCGATAGGAGGTTATGTAGTATAACATTTTAAGTAAAATAGCATGAAATAATAGACTGAGAGAACTTAATTACGTTGGTCCATTTAATATGTTTGATAAAAAAAGTATGATTAAGCTTATCCCTTTTCAGATATAATTTTACTTCTGGTCAGTTCAGTAGATTTTAATTTGGCTCCTATGTTCAGACTTCATTTTCAAAGAACCAATTATTTTCGATGTATCAAAATTCAATCCCATCGAGGTTCAGGGATGAATAATTAAAACCTAGGAGCCATGTAAGAATTTATTTATGGTGAAATGACCCATTATTTACTTAAATGTTAGTTTTGATGATTTGATACTGATCAAGATCATTTTTGATTGGATGGAGTAAAACCAAAGTCAACGTTATAATTATAACGATAGCCAATTAAAACGAAGGAAATTATCACAAAGAGCCAAAGGACTAAAAGCCTAAACAAGTAGACTACCTAAAATTTGGGAAAACCCAAGAGTCCACTTTGAGATTTGTTAAGAGAACAGTTACCAAACCCGCCTGACGAGCGATAAATGAAAAATTCTTAAGAACTTTGTAAACAGGTTACGCAGACGATTTTTGGGTGTGTGAGTTAGTTTAGAGGTTTTTCTTTTATTCGCAATTTTTTAGGTTGTTGGTGTTTTTACTGTGTAATTGTGTTACTCTTTTCACCGTTTTTCAAGCTGTTAAACGTGCCTGCCCTTTAAAGAGATTTCTGTATCCGCTTCCGAACAGATAGGTTTGAGTGATGTGCATGATTGGCTGTGAGATTGCCACCAGAATACCAGCCTGTCGGCTAAAAGTTATGTAAGACCAATGAAATCCATGATTACTATCCACATGCAATTGAAACTTTCTCCCCTAGTGTCCACTTTGGGATCGGTTTGAGTGATGTATGTGTGATGTAAATGTGATGTATGTAATTATCCCTTGAGTCTCATCAGCGAGCCCTTGCTATAAGACTTAAGTTGTTCGGCGAGGAACACTCAGGTACAGCACAAAGCTATTATTCCGTAGGAGTCACAAACCATTCTTCAGGTGACTACACGGCAGCCCTTCAGTCTAAACAGCAAGCTCTTGACATGACAAGAAAGTTGTGCAGAGAGGAACATTCCGACACAGCTTAAAGTCACTATTCCGTGGCGCTCACACAATAATCTTTAGGGGATTATCAATCAGCTCTTGAGTCTGTTCAGCGAGCCCTCTATCTTAGACGAAAGTTATTCGATGAGGAACACTCAGACACAACTGAAAGTTACCATCCTGTGGTGGTCACATAAAACTCTTTAGATAATTATCAATCAGCCCTTGATTCTCATCAGTGAGCCCTTGATATAAGACTAAATTTATTTTGCGAGAAACACTCAGACAAAGCTGAAAGTTGCCATTCTGTGGCAATCACACAACGTTGCTTAGGTAATCATGCGTTGGCTTTTCGGTCTGAACAGCGTGCTCTTGAAATAGTTATAAGAAGAAAGTTGAAGAGGTACACTAAACCAAAAGCAAATATTTTTAAGAAATATCTACATAAACTCTTTGGAAGAACGTAAGCAGTAGCAAGCAGGGATAAACAACCCTTTTGGAAATCATAAAACTGAGGATCACTAGTTTGCCTGGTGGCTGGAGCCCATTGATGTCACAGGCGTTTCCTTAGTAGGAGTAATTTTTTTATTGTCAAGCATATTTTCCCAGATACCCCCTGGTCTAATCTGCTGGCAGTTCAATTCAAGCTTCCAGGTCGTACGCTACCCATTAAATAGAAAAGACTACACGAAAAAAAAAAAAAAACAGCCTTTCTTTGTTTAGATCACACGTGTAATCAGAATCAAAGGAGTATTAACGAAAGGTTTGCCATACTAAGCAAAAAATTATGATAGAGAGAAAACTAAACAAATACAATTTTTGAAGGGCTGTACAAATCAACGAGAGAGGGTCCATATTCGCTAGCGGATTTGAACGGCGAGGTGGGGGTCCATACCCGGTATAGGGTTTGGATGAGGGGGGGGTCCAACACCGAACACCGTATTGGTTTTGCTGTTAAGCCAAGACATAATTCAATATAAGCAATTTCTAAATTCTTCAAGTTGAGTCGCAGTAGTAAGCATATCCACTGGTCTGAGGGTGGAGGGTGCAGATCCCCTCAGACACTTCCCTTCCTTCCTGGCATGTCTTTTGAAATTGTAGTAAAAGTTTCCACTAACATCACGGGAAAAAGTCATAAGTCATTCTAACATAGTTACTGCGTCATTGGGAATTTCTTTAGATCCACTAGGAAGATGGTACAACACATCAGCAAAATCATGGTCATAAATGTATCATATTCCATTTTAAATATCTAATGCATGAGCATTTGTGTAGATATTTTTGTAAAGAATAAACGTTAAATTTTTCATATGAAGGTTATGAACTCTAATATTTTGAGAAAAATAGTATGAAAAAATGCCATCTAATATGTTTCATAAATAAAAACAATTTTGCAACAAGCGTGGGACACTTAATTAATATGCTGTCATATCAGGAGATTAGTGTGTTTTGCTTCCGTAAAAATTATGTAAACTACACTAGTATACAATGGCTAAATTCATGAAAATTTTGTACTTTGGTAAGAATTAAGCAAAATAAACTGGAATTTCTCAAGGATAAGGTTGCATAGTAAACTAGTGAGTGTGTGTACGTGCGTGTGCGTGTACGTGTGCGCGTGGGTGTGCGTGTGAGTATGAGTGTGCGTGCGCCTGAGTATGAGTGTGCGTGTGCATGTGCGTGTGCTTGTTTGGTGGTAGCTAGGAGCAAAAGCATCTCCAAAGCATGATTAAGAACATTTCAATTCAGATATAATTTTACTTTTGATCGGTTTTGCAGTGTAACACTTCGTAACAAACAAAAGCGACGGAACGTCGGAAGTCCAAGTGCAAGATGAGAAGCAACAAAGACACGGCATTGAAATAGGAAACTCTCACCCATCTGTCCCAAGAAAGAACTAACATTATCTTTAATGACTTTCCAATAAACCCTTGATTTTCTGTATCATAGCCAAAAGTACAAATCTGTCAAAACGAAAATTATTCCAAGTTATAAGGTAGTATTTAGTCCAAATACCAGCTCTCTTGCCAGTCAGAGAAGCTCCTAATACTGGCAAAAAAGAAAATATGGAAATGTTCGTATCATTAAGACGTTTTTAGGGTTGGAGGTTATGTAACCCCAACCATAGAAAAGTTTGTGAATGTGAATCCTGATCAATGTGGGTTGGTTTGTTAGTTATGATCCTCACTGAAACACACGCAGGTTTGAAGAAGCCATCCACATAATTTAACTGCTCCTGTTAAAGCTGAATGTTACTGCTTACGATAGAAGCTCAAAACATTTCCTGGTTCGATTAAGGCTTCCATGATCAGTGCTTTCAAATGGACAAATAAATATTAACGTTTCACTTCAGAATAAGACCCCTTGTGATCAAGACCGTTTTTAGACTAGAAGATAAGTTTAAACCGAAATTCTCGATAAGGTAATCAAGACCAGCGAATTATGTTGCGTATTTGTGATTCAAAGCGAAACAGTTCGCTGGTTTTAACCTTTCTCTTTGGTTCTCTTTATTGCCACCTGCTCATTGAAAATTGAGATTATTCTTTAAGTTTCGATCGCACAATACCGTGAGGTAATTTCTTCATGTAATGATTTCAGTTGACCCTGCGCTATGACATAAGAACGCCCCAAGGAATAGGAAAAGGAATAAAGAAAGACAAATCCTATATCGGCTTGGTGTCTATCACATGTGCGTGTTTCAACCCGTGAATCGAGATTCAGATTTAGCTTAAAAAGAAAACATTTACATATAAGACCTCATCCTAATAACATTAATAGAGATAAAAGAATCAAAATTCCTAAACCATGGATACTTAATACCAGAAGGAACTACAGCCGATCACGCTGCTTCCACAAGACAGAAATTTAACTAAGATAAACAGTTGAATATAAGATTTAGGCTGTGACCTCAAAATTATTCTAATTTCTTTGGTAATACACTGAATGAAAGCTTATTTTGTTTTGTATTCTCTTTGTGGGTGACTAATTTCCTTTGATCTTTCGTCCATCTTATTCATCACAGAATTGATTCGTCTTTATTTGCTGTTGGGTTGATCTGGTGTGACGATGACTAACATGAATATATGACACTTTCTCCTCTCAAAGAAAAATGTGTAATTTTAAACAAAAATACAATGTATTATGTAGCGTATGACGTCATATTAACTCTTTACACGTGTAGAAATTAAACAGAAATTCATTTTTGCACTGACAATATATCGACTCCAACGTGACACACAAAAGCGAGGCTGATGAGCGACAGCGTGAATGCTCACGTCATACACCTCACATTGATAATAATGTCATACTTTTGACTATGTTCAGTAAGACCACATTGTCTGTCAACATTCGAAACCCCTGTGTTAGTTTGGTTTTTTTTTTTTTCATGAATCTATGAGTAGCTCCAAGCTTAGCAGTTTTTACAGCCGAAGACTGGTTACTCGACACTTCCATGGTTTCCAACAGTGTCCATCGGAATGCTAAGCAAAATTCACTGCCGTTTGAAGCTCGTCGAATTTTGTTGAGTTTTAGTTTGTTTGCTTGTTTTTTCTTAAGGCAGTCTCGGGGCTTTATATTGTTCCCAGTTCATAGAAGCTCGAAAATCTTCTTAAAATGGCTACTGAAGGAATGAATGTTGATTGATTCACTTTCAGTTTCGAACCCTATATTGTTCATGCAAGTCAAATCCGCCAAATTCAGCTTTTGCATTCAAGAATGCAAACTCGGTTTACAGATTCTCAACAGTTCTGAATTGTTCACAAACACAGCCGGTTATTCAACACCTGATAGCTGTTTAAGTTTAACGTCAAGTAATTAATGTGGAGGCCCATGATTTGGTTGTATCATACGACTGATCTGATGTATATTCTCCAAGGTATGTCAAGCATAACTCTGCGAAGACCACAGAAATGACTTGCTTTTCTGGGCAATAGACTTCCCATCGGTTCAGATACTGTGGTTTACTGCTTTTTTCAAAGTAACTCTTTGTCTATTAGTACCATAAACAATAGGTTTTTTGGCCAGATTCTTAGTCTCGGAATAAAAATTATTGCTCAAACATTCATCCAATCTGGTAGTGAAAAGTTATGACTAAAATTTGTGCATGAAAATGAAGATTACAGTACATTTATGTTATATAATTTTCAGCACAGGTTTTTAGGTTTCATGGGTCGATAAGTTATTTTCCTACACATAGTAAGACATATGACTGATGACAGATAACAAGAGGTATACACTCGAAATAGCCACTTTCTCTAGGGTTTTCCTAAAAGCAGGCCCGCGGCCCAGCGGCCCGTGGCCCACAGCCCGCGGCCAGCGGCCTGCGGCTCGCGACGGCCCAGCGGCCTGGCAGCCCGAAGGCCCAGCGGCCCGCAACGGCCTGCGACCCGAAGCCCGGTGGCCCATTCCTTTTTTTCCACCGAGTGTTTTTGTCCAACAGCACGCGCATGCACAGATCTGCATCGGGTTTGGGCGTGCAAAATAGACGACAGTGAGCTTAAATTCGTTTGCCATTTTTAAATCATTTGAATCCTTGTTTCTGTTTGTTGTATGTTCAGAAATAAACGTTTTGAATCTCTGTTCATTAGTCTCTTTACAGAAACCGATAGCACAATAGAGGAATTTCAATATCGAACGATGTAAGTTATTTTTAAACCATACTTTGAAAGTGAAAATATCTTAACAACAAAGGAAAAGAAAATATGAACCAAGGGTAAAATTGAAGCACAACGCAAACAAAAAATTTAAATTTCTTGATGGCGGGGTTTGATTTTTTCAATTTTCGCCCTGATCGAAAAGTACTCCTTTTACACCCGAAATAATGTACCGCATTTCTTCGCCCAACCTCAATAAGGAGCTGCCTCCGCGATGTCCGACAGCGTAACGTTGGAAAATCGATCGGTCGCCCGACTGAGAAGCAGAAATCGCTTGTTGACCTTTGTGACAATGAGGTTGAAATCGAGTGAGTACCACTAAAAGACTTACCCAAACACAGTGTTTCCTTAGTAATTTACAAAAACTTTCAATGAACAGTTAAAATTCTGCTGCTTGCTAAAAATGGTGCAAATTAAGAAGTGCCCAGCCTCGAATAAGGGCCCACCACCTTTGAGGACCAAAAATTTAATAAGCGCCCAGGGCGCATACCGTATTCGAATAAATACGGTACTTTCATCGCCGGAAAGCAATGTTGGAGAATACGCTTCCCTTTTGGGGTGGTAGGAGTTCCTGTATAAAGATCGACATGTCCCTGTATAAAAGAGATTCGCAGTTCACATATCGCATTACTTATGATATTTTCACTTTCAAAGTATGGTTTGAAAATGACTTTCATCGTTCGATAATGAAAGTCATCTATTGTGCTATCGGTTTCTGTAAAGAGACTAATGAACAGAGAATCAAAACGTTTTAATCTGAACAACATGCAACAAACACTCACTGTCGATCTGTGCATGCGCGTGGATTTACCGCGTGGGCAGCGGGCCGCTGGGCCGCGGGCCTGCTTTTAGCAAAACTCCTTTCTCTACAAGAAGTTTATGGCTCGATATTTATAGTTACAAACAGTTTCGTGTTTTTGTTTTATTTTTTATAGACATTATTAATGGAGTATTTTCACTAACTGTCGTTCAGTTAATGGTCTTAAGCGCGAAAACGGTGTTGAAGTGGACAAAATGGCTAAGGAAATGAATGTAAATCTGTGCATTGGAGTGCGGGATGGCTAAATAAACGAAACCAGCTCATTGCAAGCAAATGTATTGCACGATGCAAGTCTTGAATATCTGTGTATTAAGCAGCCGTCCTCTGTGAAGAAAAAAGCATCGAGTGCATTCCTTCCTTGGTTTGTTTTGTTTTACACCGCTTCTTTCGAAATCAAACCAAACCGGAAATACATTTTCGTCAGCGTTACAAACTCAGACGGATGTAGGCCGTAAAGGTAATTGGAAGGCGAATGTTCACTCTTATCTCGAATAATCATGTGGAAAGCTTTTGTTGAAACATTTCAACTAAACTCTAAGAAAATAATCAACCCCCTTAAGCCCTGTGCATTTGAGAAACGTTTGTGCTTTTGAATTGAAGTTCCTCAGTTTCACAGCATAACAGTTGTCGTATCACTGGTAACATTTTACTTCAGTACTATCTTCTGCCATCAAATTATGAAAACGTAGCTTTTTTCTTAAATGACTGGATTTGGAATATAAAACATCCAAATAAATAATTCAATAAGAAAAAGTCATTTGAAAATGACACGACATTGGGTCTTTGTATAATTACTTGGTGTAGTGCATATCAGCCAACTTTGCAACCTTTATTTAAATTAGAAAAGAAAGCTTTAAGAATAATCACCTTTTCCAGCCTCACTGAGCACTCAAGTCCTATATTTAAACACCTGAATGTTATCAAGCTGTCTGATATCATTACCCTTCAACTTACAGTGTTTAAGTTTAAGTTCCTTTTTTAATCCTGTTAGGAACATTCATAGATATAACACTGGGTTGTCCTCCAGGATGACTTTATGTTCTCCTAAAAGCCAGAAAAAATTATGGAATTCTCTCAACATAAGATTCCAGGGTGTTAAAGTTTGGAATGATATATCTGATGACGTAAAGTTTCTCTTTCTTTCAGACGTTTTAGGAAAAAGTTGAAGTCAATTCGTATTGCTAGATGTTAATTACAGATTTACCAAAACTATATTTTTTCTGGCTTTCTAATACTGGCATACTTAGTTTTCTTTTGTTGTATATCTTTTTCTACCAGTTTTTTTTCCTTTTTTTCTTTTTTGAGTTTAGCGTAGCCTGTGCGCGACTGTAGTCCCTGACCCTTTAATATAATAATTTATTAATAACCTAAGTAAGGCTTTCCATCCTTTTAGCCTTTCATGGTTATTATGGACAGCCTGTTGTCTTTCGCTTTTTATCTTTGTGGTGACTAAAAAAACAAAAAAAAAAATCTGATCATGTCCAAACGGTGGTTGAACTTATCAGGGTTTGTATTTGTAAAATGGCACTTATCCCTGTAGTTTTTTTTTTTCAAGCTAAAGCGCATCAGAATTCTAAAATTTATTTCAGAACGCTCTAAGTATTTCATATCAAAAAAAGCCCGGAGGATCACTGAACAACTTTGTAGCCTTTTCTGAAGAAAATTACCCGGAATACTTGTGCGCATTTCACAAATTCAAACGTCGTGTATGAGTAGCTTTTTTCTATCAAGACTTGCAAAGAGACTATAAACTGTCTATATTCTCTTAGACTTGTATAATATTTCATCTTTATTTCTTCCAATGAGCTATTTAGGTACTGTTCGGGCCTGGACCCGCAGTGAGAGGATATCACGCCCCCTAGTGAGACTGGATTTGTGATGGGACCACCCTACTAAGGACATTTTGTTGCGTTAGTATTATGGGATATAGGAACATGTGCTTGTTCGCTTAAAGTTGGTAGTCTTTCGTTGGATTAAAAGGGGTGATTTAAACCGTTGTCGAAAGTTGAAGTTACTTAGTAGACAGAACAAAACAGGCTCTCTCTAGGACCTAGGATCCTATTTAACAATTGGTTCATGCTTTAGCGTGCACTATCGAGTTATGGAGCACGCGGGAAGTTTGGAGAGCACGAAAGAAGCGTAAGAGTTGCCCTCGGCTATCGCCTCGGGCAACTCTAGCTTCTTGAGTGCTCTCCAAACTTCCCACGTGCTCCATAACTCGATAGTGCACAGCTGAAAGCATGAACCAATTGTTTTAGAACATAGCCGGTGGAATTGTGCATCAAATCCGACGCGAAAAACGGACAACAATATCTGTTGAAGCGAATCGTGACGGCGCTGATGCCGAGTATCCTTTTCTTTTGTTTTTCTCTTTTTCTGCCTCATTTAAGAACTCTAGCCCAAGGGAAAAGGTCCAAACATTGTCTTCGTTTTCGGACTAGTAGGCCGAGTTTCTGTTTGTAACCATTATTGTCGCGAAATATATTATTTTTCCCCGCGCTAACAATGGCCGCTCGCGCGAAAAAAAATTTCTGGCGAAGTCGGATTTGCTGACGCTATCAGCGTGCACTATCGAGATTTTGAGCACGCTTGCGTTTAATGAATTTGATTGCGCGATTCTGCTAGCTATGTTCTAATTATTATTATCGTTCGAATAAATGAGAGTTTCTTTCAAGAGTCTGTTTATTCTATTTGGAATAGATTTGGGTTTCAGTGAAGTTTATCTACTATTCATGAAATTATTCGTAAAGATAGAATGATAGGTCGACTTAACTCACCTACAGAAAGAACATCCATTACAGATATAACCGGTTAAACTTTTCAAAAAGAATAAGAATATCCCTGAGACAACAAACGTAATAAGCGATCATTGATCATTATATCTATTTATCATTTAAACAGATGAGAATCTGAGATCCATCGAACGAACTAAAGATACTCCCTTACTGTATTGAAACGCCACTGATAAAACCAGGAAACGGAAGGAAGTCCCCTATTCGCTAAGCCTTTTGAAAGATGAATATTCAACTGCCGTCACTCACTTGAAAGCAGGCAATTTTGTCTCAGCTCTTCACTCAGCAAAACGTGCACTCAACATCACGCGAACTCTTTTTGGAGAAGAACACCCCAAAATGGCTGCCAGTTACTCGTTACTCGGGCACATACAACATTCTTTAGGTGATTATCAGTCAGCTCTTGAGTCTTATCAGCTAGCCCCTTGCATGAGACGAAGGTTATTCGGCGAGAAACACTTAGATACAGTTAAAAGTTATTATTCTCTGGGGGTCACACAGCATTCCTTAGGTGATCATACAGCAGTCCTTCAGTCTAAACAGCAAGCCTTTGACATGAGAAGAAAGTTGTTCGATGAGGAACACTCAGACACAGCCCAAAGCTACTATTCCGTAGGGGTCACACAAGATTCCTTAGGTGATCAGACATCAGCCCTTCAGTCTAGCCAGCTGTCATGTATTCCCGAGAAAACACAGACAACACCCAAACAATATGGCGGTTCGGTGCAAACAACCATTTAATGAATTACATGCGTACGCATATACAAACGTTATAAGGTCAACGCACAAACACAAAACAGGGAGACCACAACATCTCCTCCTTACATAAATGACCTGTCACTAGTTCCTAACTAAACCTATAGTACATTTCCAAAGGAAACATTAACAGATTGATAGTGTCCGGTAACTCATAGTCCGTAAGGGAACACACCCTGAAAACAAGGAAAAAGAAAAGAACGAAAAAAGAGGTTCAGAGATCGAGCCTCTTTGGTGCCCTGCGCGTTCCCTGAGGGCGCCACCGCTTTTGGACCATTGGAATCGCGTCAGGAGGGTTAGGAACTGCAGGTACGGGAACAGGACCCATCTCCGGTTGATCTGCCACGGAAAATTCTAGAACTTTACCAACCTCAGGGTATGGAGCACTTGAGGGGATTGGTGTCGGTGGCGCGCTGGTCACTTCGGGTCGGCTGACCTCAACACTACAGTAGGCGTCACTACCCTTAATTGTGTGCTCAACTGCTGTTGGCTTTAACTGGTCGATATGTCGGCGCGAAATCATTCCTGGTGCTACGTGCACCTCATACATCAGCGGACCTGTCTTGTTAACAGTCCGCCCTGAGCGCCACTTCACATCCCCTCGATAATCCCTTGACATAACCGAGTCACCAATCTCCAATTGACGATACTGCTTACTCTTCTCATTCGTAGCTTTGATGTTCTGTTGGTGTTGTTGTTAACCATCTTACGATTTAAGTTAGGTCTCACCAAATCTAGGCGAGTACGCAATGGTCTCCCCAGGAGTAACTGTGCTGGGCTCACACCGGTAGTGGAGTGTGGAGTGTTTCTGTAAGCTATGAGAAACTTCGCCAACTTCTCCCTCATTGGCTTTGAGCTTTGACACATGGAACGCAAAGCTTGCTTGAAGGTTTGCACTGCCCTTTCCGCTAGACCATTCGTCGCCGGATGGTACGGTGCTGAAGTTATATGATGGATGCCATTGGACCTGACGAATGCCTTGAACTCTTCAGAAACAAATTGCATACCATTGTCGCTAACAATCTGTTCAGGAATTCCAAATCTGGCAAACAAATCGCGTAAAATTTCGATGGTCGAACTTGAAGATGTTGACTTAACCGGAATCACTTCCGGCCACCCGCTGTGTACATCGACAACCACTAAGAACATGGAGTTCTGGAACGGCCCGGCGTAATCGATGTGTATACGTTGCCATGGATGCAGTGGTGCCTTAGCAGGCATCTTCTGGTTTTGCTGACACCCACTGCAGCCTTTCGTTAGCTCTTCCAGTTGACCATTGATATTAGGCCCCCATTCGTAGCTCCTTGCAAGTGCTTACATCTTTACCATACCCAGATGCCCATCATACAGGTCCTTCAACACTCTGTCTTGTAACTTATTGGGGACTACTACTCTCATTCCCCATAAGATGCAACCTTGGTGAACCGTCAGTTCATTGCGTCGCTCATAATAAGGCTTGTCTCCGTCTACAGGTATAGAGCATCCTTTCAAAATAGATTCGTGCACCCTTGCCAGAACTACGTCACGACGTGTTTCCCTCGCCACCGCTTCACTAGTTACGGGTAGTGGCACAAACTGCGATGCGTGGAACACTTCAGACGAATCCAATTACATGTTTTCAAGCTCTTTCTGCTGAAGGGGGAGTCGAGACAGTCCATCAGCATTGCAGTGTTCGGTTGTACTCTTGCACTCTATCTTATAGTCGAACCCAGACAAGAACAATGCATATCGCTGAAGTCTTGCAGCATTCATGGCTGGAACTCCCTTTTCTGGTTGGAAAATGGCAGTGAGGGGCTTGTGGTCCGTAATGAGCGTGAACCGCCTATCATAGAGGTACACATGAAAACGTCTCACCCCCCACACAATGGACAATGCCTCCTTGTCTATCTGTGCATATCGTCGTTCAGTCTTGGTCAATGATCAGGAAGCAAAAGCTATCGGCCTTTCCCTGCCATCCGACATGACGTGCGAAAGAACCGCATCGATGTCGGTTGGTGAGGCATCACATGCAAGCCTAACCGGTAACGCTGGGTCATAATGCGTTAGCACCTGCTCGGATGTAATTAGGCGCTTAGCCTCAGCGAAGGCTTGCTCGCACTCTTCAGTCCACTACCATTTGTTGTTTTGCCCTAACAACTGGTGAAGTGGGTGGAGGACTGTAGACGCATTGGGCAAGAAACGGTTGTAATAGTTTACGAGCCCTAAAAATGAGCGAAGCTGTGACACGTTCTCAGGCCTCGGCGCACTAACCACTGCTTCGATCTTCTCTCGTGTCTTGTGAAGACCTTCTCTGTCGATCTCATGCCCACAGAACTGAACTTATCCTTGAAGAACTTACACTTCTCCTTATTGGCCTTCAGACCCGCATCTTGTAATCGTTTGAGTACACTCTCTTGGTTCTTAAAATGTTCTTCATTCTTCATCGGTTTTGCCCGAAACAATCATGCCGTCAAGGATACACTGGGTGCCAGGTATTCCCTGTAATACCTGGTCTATGGCACTCTGCCAAATTTCTGGAGATGAGGAGATGCCAAAAAATAAGCGATTGTATTGAAAGAGACCCTTGTGTGTATTAAATGTGAGGAGTTCCTTGGATCTTTCGGTTACCTCCATCTGTTGATAGGCTTAGCGCAGGTGAAGTTTGCTGAAATGTTTACCCCCAGCCAAATTAGCAAAAATATCCTCTATGCGTGGCAAGGGATATTGTTCCGCAGAAGTACTGGGTTCACTGAGACTTTAATATCGCCACAAACCCGCACTGATCCGTTCCGCTTGACTACTGGCACAACCGGGGTAGCCAATTCACTGTATTCTACTTTTGAAAGAATACCTTCCTTCTCCAAATGTGTCAATTCCGCTTCTACCTTGGGGCGGAGTGCGTATGGTACTTGGCAGGGTTTATGAAAACTGGGCTGGCAGCCTTCTTCAACCTTCAAGTCCGCCTTGTCACCTTTAAGTGTGCCCAAACTCTCAGAGAATACGACTCGCACTGTTGTAGTGACTGATCCACTCTGCGTAGCATAACTCCTTCTGAGGTCTCGTTAAGCTTAAGGGTTTTGATTTCACCCCAGTTCAGCTGAATTTTAGAGAGCCAGTCACGCCCAAACAATGCTGGTCCCTGCGTCTCAACAACTTGTAGGGTTAACTCTTTTTCCTGGCCCCTGAACTTGACAATACACCTTATCTCTCCCTTGGGTGTGAATTTCTACCCAGTGTAGGTTTTAAGTGTCACAAGGCTCTTTAAAAGCTTCACATGATCAAAATGTTCCTTACACTGTTTATATGGAAGTAAAGAAACTGCTGAGCCTGTGTCTAATTCCATCTTGACCACCTTTCCCTATATTTCGGGGTTGACCCATATGTCATGATCCTTATTAACTTCTCGGGAAGCTAAATAATCGTTGCTGTCCCAGTCGTCACTGTCTACATAATTTACTGGGGGTTGGACAGCTTGTGTCTCTCTTTTCTTGGACTTACAAGCCCTCCCAATGTGACAGTCTTGTTACAATGATGACATTTTTCCTTTCTAAATGGACAACTTTTATGATCACGAATTCCCAAACAGCGGTAGCAACTTTGTACACCCGTTTTCTTAGGGAAAGGAGAACTCTTTTTTTCTGAACACTAAGCTTCTCTCCTGAATTTAAGCTTCTTGCTTGGCTTTGACTTGGCTAATAAATCGACTGGCTTAGACTCCTTACGTCCCTGTAGAGCTTCAACATCCTTTAAGACTGCTCAATAGCAATGCACTTTGCAACAGCAATGTCAAATGTCAGTTCCTCCAGCTTTATTTTCAAAAGCTCTGACATCATTCTCTTATCTCGAATACCCGAAACCACTTTATCTTTGAGCCTTTCCAAACGCATGGCATCATTAAATTTGCAATCCGTACCTAGATGTTTTAAAACAGCAACATATTGACTCACTGTTTCTCCTGCGTTACGTGCATGGTTGTCAAACTCATACCTGGCTACTAAAGCAGACTTCTGTGGCTTCCATTGTTCGCAGAGACGCTCTACGATCGCGTTGTACGTGAGAGAATCTTCTCCTGACAATGTAGGAGCCATCAAATCTTTCGCCAGTTGGTACGTTTCAATGGGAAGATTGGTTAACAGGACGCCTTTCTTCTGTTTCGCGTCGCTCACTCCATTGGCCACGAAGAAGAGTTCTAGCTGTTCTGTGTACGCCTCGAAGTCAGTTCCCACAGTGAACTTTTGAACTTTTCCGATATTACGAACCGGACTTAGTGCCGCATCTGCATCGCTCGGCATCGTAAACGTTGTGTGGATCTAATTTAGGGATGTCTTCACTTTCCTCAAGTAAAAAGTCCCTCAATATCCCATCCTCGTCGCCAAAATTGTCATGTATTCCCAAGAAAACAGAGACAACACCCAAACAATATGGCGGTTCGGTGCAAACAACCATTTAATGAATTACATGCGTGCACATGTACAAACCATATAAGGCCAACGCACAAAAACAAAACAGGGGGAGACCATAACACCAGCAAACCCTTGACATAACACGAAAGTTACTCCCGCCAGAAATTGCCGACAAAATGGCGGACAGGAACTCCTCGGCGACGCTTTAAAGATGGCTGCCCCTATAATAGTAAAATGTACGGAGTAAAAAATTCAATGTCAAAATTTCAATACTTAAACAGTTCGCCGACTACTTGCCGACCTCTCAATGGAAAGAATAAAGGCTGATAGTTTCGAAAAAAAACTGTTTGGAGCTGCGTCGGTGGGAGTAACGAAATAACTTGGATATATCAACAAAGTTGAAGTGGTAAATTGGCCACCGTAACGATTACAAAAGCTGACGTTTCGAACGTTAGCCCTTCGTCGGAACGAATAGAGGAATTGTGGGTTGTGTGTGCTTTTAAAAGGCAGAGAATGGAGCTACGTTATTGGTGGGAACATGGCAACGAGAAAAACACGAATAATTACTGGAATGAAAAGCGTTCGTTGATCCCTGTGAGATTTGAGACTGCCGGTTTGAAAGATGAGCTTTTGTTCAAGATTTTTACGGCTTTCCGTGCTACCTAAGTGTAAGGAAAGACCGCAGATTGCCATATGTTGCTTAAAATGATTAGGTAAATTAAAATGTCTAGCGACTGGTTTCGATGTGTCCTTGTCATTCCTTTCCACGCCTCGAAGGTGTTCTCGGAAGCGGTCACCTAGTCTTCTGCCTGTTTCGCCGACGTATATTTTTTTTTGCGATAAGTGCAAGTTATGCAATAGATTACATTGGCGGAGGTGCACGTGAAGTGATCGGTGATCTTAATGGATCGTTTAGGTCCAAAGAAAGAACATTTACTGCATGATTCATAACAGTCATTTTGAAATAAATTTGACCATCCCACGTTCTGCCAACTCCACTTTGTAGAGGTCATAAAACAGCTCCTTCAACTCTATAATTTCATCGCAAACGGGACGAATTGCTTACCCTCTCGACCGTTCTGTAGACTTTGTTTACTTCGGTTCCCTAGTGCCGACCTCGCAAAACACTGCCAGATGTTTACAATTTCCAAGGCTAAAAAAATCAGGCCGAAAAAGCTTTCTACCGTTCTGCCAAATTTAATTGAAATGAGCATAAATTCAAGATTACTCTCTTTATCCAAAGTGAACGGAAACCACCATTTCTGCTAAAAAATCGTCCTCATAAACAACAGTTTCTCGGCGATTTTCAATGACTTTGGCCGCCATTTTCGCTGATAACCTAGCTTTTTTATTATAAGAACGCTGGATGTCTGTAACGTGGTCTCCTTAATTGTAGTCCGGTGCTATAAAAGTAGCGCCCAATTCATTCAGTGTATCTGCTTCAAATGTGACATTTGGTCTTTTCTTAAGATCATTTACAGTTGCTCTTTTATAGATCAATGTCACTTGCTTTTCATTCTACTAATTTATTTGTGTTTTTCTCGTTGCCATGTTCCCACCAATAACGTAGTTCCACTTTCTGCCTTTAAAAGTACACATAACCCACAATTCCTCTATTCGCTCCGACGAAGGCCTAACGCTCGAAACGTCAGCTTTTATAATCGTAACGGTGGCCAATTTACCATTTCAACTTTATTGATATATTCAAATTATTTCGTTACCCCCACCGACGCAGCCCCAAACAGTCTCTTTTGAAACTATCAGCCTTTATTCATTAATATTTCTTTGTATCTTGTACCAAAGATGCCCTTCATTTGAGTTTCCATAGCTTTAGACCATCCTCCAACTACATCTATAATGACGTTTACTGGTGAGATCTTGTATCCTGGGTGTTGTTTTGTCAGCTCAAGTCTAAGTGCTCCATACTTCTTCGTCTTTTCTTTGTCTTTCCTGTCTCTGTTTTTTATCCAAGGGCAGCTCATTTCCACCATAAGTACCTTCTTGTTTTTGTGGTCGATGAAACGTACATCCACACGATTAGATCGTACATATGTATGATCAGCATATACTGGTACATCCCAGTATGCCTCAGCATCAGGTGATTTATAATTATTATTATTATTATCATTATTATGATTATTATTATTATCATTATTATTATTATTATCATTATTATCATTGCTGATATGATGATTTGTTATCATTTAATTTTTGTTGAGTATCAATTAGTGACTATATTCTTGAATCATTCTTCTCTTTAAAACATGGTACTCATAAATATGTGATATTTACCCTGTTAAACTCAAGGTATCGTTTTTCGGACCCTACCTGAATGAATGAAATTTTTCTTTTTAAGGTTCCACAATGTGCAGATCAAACCTATTTAGATATTTCTGCTGCGAAAAGTCTTTTTGCAGTTGCGTGCCGGAGACGCTACTGTGAAATTATTTTCAGATGTTTACCATCTTTTGTGGTGTCAGAGCAAGAACTGAAAAATCATGTCTTATATGGTTATATCTTTAGATATACTGGGTATAATTTTGCTGATTCAAACGGTGAAATGCTATCTCATTAAAGAAACAAGTTTTCATCCAAGTTCTTATGATTCGCTGATCACATCTTTTAAAACCTTTCTGCAGGGTAAAGCTTTATTTTTTCACGCGCCATCCTGAAATTATTGTGGGATGTTCATCGTCTTTGGCTATGGTACTCCGAAACAAATAACACGCACTAGTTTTGAGTAATAACTTTCGATGTAATCCGAACAAATCTTCACCAAGAGTTGCAGGACCGCAGATGTTCCCAAACAAAAAAAAAGCCAAGGACTTCGTTTTGGGGTAAGAGGACGTTCGTATTCTATTGTAGCACTCACTCACTCAACAGGACAACATTATGAGGGTCCCCAACAGCGTTCTCAATCCAGCGATTCCGACTAAAATTTTCTCTCAATCCCGCAGTCCCAACGGTTTAAACCGGCCAATCCCGATCCCGATCATAACTTTTTGTCTTAATTCCTTGCTTAGTTAGATAGACGCCTGGTGTTTTTCAAAGACTGAGAGGATCAATTTCTTTATAAATTCTCGTCAACGGACATCCTCGTTCTGGGTTCGTTTACGCCCCTAAAAATCTTTGATTCCCGTGTTCCGTTCATAATAATCTCTTCCCCTTTTTACTCTTGGTACCCCGATCCTAGCCCTCTAACATCAGCCCTATTGCTGATCCCGAAAAAAATTTGGGGTACCCTCCATTACAACTTCGCCTTGAGGGGGTAGATAAAGAAATTTTTGATGGGGGGAGGGGAATTCAAACTTTGATTCAGAAAACGCAGAAGTTGTTTTCAACATTAAACCCTAAATGGACTAAGGAATATTTCAATACCATTAAATTTTGAAAAATGTATTTCCTGGCATAAGAGCCCAGGCTCTAATAATCACCCTCTAATAAGCGCCCACCGCCTATGCCATAATGTTAAACAAGCTTTTGGTTTCTAACAAGTAGTGAACAAATGCACAGGTCTGAGAAGGGGAGAGGACTGAACCCCTCAGACCCTACCCCTCTGCCTCTGATGTAGGATGTTTGGGTTCTGGCATGTCTTTAAAAGTTTGAGTAGATTTTCTTCAAACATGGTAAAATGTATGAAATTCAGCCATTCTCACATTGATAGCTATTATGTCTGGGAATTTCTGTAGATCCAGTGGTAAAGTGGTACAATGCAGAAGCAGGATTATGGTTATATGTATCATATTCTATTTGAAATATCTAATGCATTTTCTGGTGTGTGAACATGTGTTTAGATATTTGTGTAGCTTTGATATAAAAATTGTAGAATTTTTCGTGGGGAGGTCATGAAGTCTAACATTTTGAGTAAAATAGCATAAAATAGTAGACTGAGAGAACTTAATTATCTTGGTCCATTTAATATGCTTGATGCAAAAAGTACGACTAAGCATGTCTCTATTCAGATATTTATAATTTTATGTCTGATCAGTTCAGAAGATTTTAATTAGTAGATTAGAATTCTTGTTCAATGAACCAATCACTTAATTACTTACTTACAAGTTAGTTTTGAGAATTTGATACTGATTGAGATCACTTTTGACTATGTGGAGTAAAACCAAAAAAAAAGTGATTATGATAGCAAGCCAAAACAAAGGAAATAATCACAAAGAGATAAAAATACAGGAACAGAAACACATGACAATAAATAGAATACATAAGTTATACACTGCTATTAACTGGATTTGACTTTCAACACATCATCGACACCAAAATTTCATGGTAATGACTCACATACTTAAAAACAAGCAAGTTAAATTTTGAAAAGACCATGTCAGTGCAACATTACATATTGTTAAACGAAAAAACACCATTCTTTCACTCTTAAAAGAAATTTGAGAGCTGGTTTGTATTTCCCAAGGCTAATGTATTCTGTATTACCTTTGGAAGACATTTCGTTCCACTTAAATTAAAAGCACGTGCAGGATTATATTAAGAGAACTTTGCATGGATTAAAAATTAGCAACGACCAACATTTCCAGAGAACCATCTAAAACGCGAGACAGTTCATCTACAGCAGGAAAAAAGGCAAAAATAATGTTAATAAGTTGTGTAAGGATACCAAGAGAACAGCCAAAGAAGCACCAAACACTTACCATCGTCTGACCCAGCCATCTTGAAAAAGCAGCGTGCACGTGCAACCAGAGTGTTGGTCATGTAAGCAAGAACTGTTTTCGTTCACTGTGTGCATCAGTAAAGCCATGTTGCAGATCGATAGAGCATTGCTGCTGTTGTTAGTTTTTAATCTTATTTTGGCACTTTTTGGTTTCTAGTTATTTTAGTTCTGATAGGCTAATCTGACTACTTTGGATTGCAAGGTTTTACAACAATCACTCCAAAAGTGCTCTAAACTTGTGCACTTATAATATATACTTGATAGAAATAGTTTTTGGATCTCATTGATCACAAATAACTTATAATTACTTTGGACTGTAAAAAATTAATGAATTATATGATATCCAATAAACTTAAGTTAACAATTAAGCCACGATGTGATATTCTGTTGTTAGTGCAAGAATCTTTTACAAAGATAATTCTGTTTGTCTTCATGCTTGAGACGAAATTGTGTGTAGAAAGTTAACAAGGGATCTTTACACTCCAGACTGATTTTGTAACATTCTAGTTTCTTGCCTAGTAAAATCAGTGTCTCAACGATCCTGAAGGACAAAAATCCAAACAAGTTTAGGATTCTTGGGGATACCTTTTTAAGTAGTTAAGGATAATTATACAGTCAGTAGTTTTACTAACTCTCCTCCTTGAAGGGTGCTCTGAGTTAGTTTCCAACAATTTGTAGGAGACTTTAGCCATACTGCAATGAACAGTTAACAATAATTTTTACTGAAAAAATGTTTGCAAGTGCCCCCAATTTTGGATCAAGACAAGAACCACAGCACTGGGAGCAACACTCCCTACCATTTGCAAGATCAGCACACAGAAGATGCAGGAGGTGGGGCCTACAGATTTGTCATCCTTGAATGTCTGACCATTTACAGGAATCAAAGCAAAGGCAGCACAGTCTCTTCAGTTACTTTAAGACCTTGAATGTTGGTTAACCTTTGTTAAACCTTTGACCCTAAGAGTGACCAACATCTAATTTCTCCTTACGATATCACCCCTAAGTCACATGAAGATCAAAAGAATAAAAGAAATGATCTCTAACTAGAAGCTCTTGATGGTTTCACATATATTCTCATTGCCACTAATCTTGGCAACACACAGAGAACAGTGTGGAGAATATGCACTTTGACGTTAGGGTGTCAAGAGTTACACCTGTTGCATCTTCTCCTTTTGAATTGAATAAATAATAAATAAATAATTTAGCAGTGGGCTTTCCACTGGGTGGCTCTTCTTGTCTGTGGTTTCCAGATCGAATTGGAATTTGGAATGTTGGCTTTTTTTAATCTTTTTTTCCACTTTTAACAATTATTCCACGAGCGCGTGTTGGATATGAGATGATAGATAGCCAACGAGGTGCGTAGCGCCGAGTTGGCTATAATCATCTCATATCCAACAAGTGCGAGTGGAATAATTGTTCTATTAAAAACGCCCCCAAGATATTAGACAAACCTTACCAAATCTTGAATTTTTTAGCTCCCTTTTAATTTTAAGCTAACGCATACGCTTACCATATTAATTTTGTAGATTATGGTATATTGGCTCGTGTACCATAATGGCTAAACCAATAAAAAGTCTTGAATTGCATTATCCAATGATCCAGTTTTTAATAATAGCTGATAGTTTTACAGTATAATTTTGAAAACTTTTGAAACCCCTCATGACTGAAAGCAAAACAGCTTTTAAGGCCCATTTAGTAACAAGGACCTTAGAGAAATGGGCTTCAGGTTCCTGAAAAACCCAAAGTTATACTTACAGTTTTCCAATTTTTTTGCCTCTGCAACTGTCCTCAACAACTGTGTCCTCAATTCTGCCTCTCTGAAATTTACAACAGAAATGCACCGTGAGTTAAGAAAGTGGAAATGCTTGACAGCTGTAGGTATTAAGCTCACATTGGTTCTTTGTTAAAATAATTTTCCTAAGGGAGATATTTTTCCTAGAGGATTGGAAAAGATTGTATGAAATTCTTCCAACAAATAAACTATCCTTGCATTGATTTTTTCTTTTTCTCACCCTGATTAACTGCCCCTGGGTCTCTGAGGATAGCCTCATGGCAGAATTTGGAGAGCCATTTATTTGGATCCACACTTGTTACCTTCACCTTTTAGATGGCCTTACAGAAAGTGAGGACTATGAACCTTGATTTTACCAACCTTGTACAAGACTTTCTTCTCTCAAGAGCACCACTGGGACTATTGCAACCTTGTACACACATGTCAACTATAACTCTTATTTTTCCTTTGAAAAAAGCCTATTGTAACACCTCTTATGACAAATACCAAAAAAAAATTTTAAGAGGGACCAAACAAGACTAGCTTGACTTGGGAATGGGTACATACCACAGCTGTGTCATGGATGAATTTCTGTTCTACAACCAGTGTTCCACAAGCCACTAGTTTTGCCAGTTCTACATCCTCTATTACAATAAGATAATATGTAGCAGGACAGGACTGCATAGAATGGAAACGCTCTAAGGAGAGATTGAAAAAAAGTGAAAGTGAAAGTGAATGATTTGACACCTTAATAGCAGCATAGGCTGAATTGCTAAGGTCTACAGTGTTACCATTTATTCCTCCTTATCCGAGAAGACTAGAATATCTATCCATTTCATTGATGTTATAGAAAGGGGTATACATTCCCTGGGCCTCTGAGGATAGCCTCATGGCAGAATTTGGAGAGCCCTATATTTGGATCCACTCTTGTTACCTTTACCCTTTCGATGGCTTCACAGAAGGCGAGGACTATGGACTTTGACTTTAGCAACCTTGTACAAGACTTTCTTCTCTCAATACCGCCACAGGGACTTTTGCAGCCTTTTACACACATGTCAACTATAACTCTTATTTTTCCTTTGAAAAAACCTCTCGTAGTTACCTCTTTGGATAAATACAAAAAAAAGACAAAAAAAAATTTAAGAGAGACTAAGCAAGCCTAGCTTGACTTGGGAATGGGTACATACCACAGCTGTGTCATGGATGAATTTCTGTTCTACGACCAGTGTTCCACATGCCACTAGTTTTGCAGTTCTACATCTTCTGTTACAATAAGATAATATGTACCAGGACAGGACTGCATAGCATGGAAACGTTCTGAGGAGAGATTGAAAAAAAGGGTAGTCAATGTTTATTCAGGGCTGATCTACTGTTGAAGATTTAAAAATGCGTTGTTATTACCTGATTGACTGATTGAATGCTGAATGACTGATTAACCGACTGACTGAATGACTCACTGAATGACTGGTGGACTGACTGGCAGTCTGGCTATAGGGTCAGCTGACTGACTGATTGGCTAACTAACCTATCAATTAATTGACTGATTGATTGACTGATTGATTGGTTGACAGACTGACCAACTGTCTGACCAATGAAATGACCCAATTGTCTGAGTGACGGAATGACTGACTGGCTAATTATGGACTGTATACCAACTGACTGACTGACTGATTGGCTGGCTGGCGGGCTGGCTGGCTGGCTGGAGGACTTGCTAACTGTCTTCCTCAACGAAAAGCAGGCCAACTAACTGGCTGGTTGCCTGAATATTAGAGATGCCCACTGGCTGATAGAAAGACTGATAACTGATGGAATAACCAACTTTCACGCTGAGTAATAAACAGAATCTCTCAGCCAACCTACCAACCAGCTGAACTGAAACTACCTGCTTGACTGTTAGAGTACCAGTATCTGTTTTAAGAACGATTGTGTCTGTATGCAAAGAAATCACTCATGGATTAAAACGGCCGACTGAAAGAAACTTTAAAGCTACTCAAAAGTAAAACTACCAAAAGGTAATAAACAAAACAGGAATGCGCGCTGCATATACCTCTTACATCTCTGGGAATTACATAACTGTGCTTACATTACCCTGCTTATTAACACCTAACTAATTCGATTTTTTAACACCACAACAGGAATCAGTCTAATCAAAACATTTTAGGCTGGTAATAATGCTAGACAGGCAGGATCACTTTCATACATTTCATGAAACCACTGCACACATACTAGTATCTGATTTTCATATATTCAAATTTGATTAATTTAATGCTAGACATATTTTTATTTCAGTGGCTACCTGTATTTCAGTCCACAAGATGTAAATCCAATCAGATTAGAGACACATACTGGACAAAAACAACCTTCCACCAGATCAAATCATTATCAGTATGTCAATAACCCTTTCACTCCCATGAGTGACCAAGACAGAATTTCTCCTAACAATATCAATACAATATCAAGCAGACAAGTACATACATACATACATATATACGTTTATTCAAAGTATTTGAAAACAAAGATTTATGTACAAAGGATGCTTTAAAAAGGGAGTTTAGAAGGTTGGCCCTATGTAAAAAACTCCCAAAAGAAAAATCTTAAAAATATTCTAATATTAAGGTTCTAATACTACGAAATATTTTAAAATGAACCAAAAGAACGCTTAAAACATGAGAGATTTCCCGCCCCTACAACCCACTCAAGTAAATCGTTCCATTCTTTTACAATTCTCACGAAAAATGAATATTTCTAACAGTTACAACTGGGTGCTTGAAACCTCAGCTTGTAATTATGATTACTTCTTGTTCGATTTGACGCTAACTGGAAAAAGTCTTGGAATTCGAGATTACTGAGAGAAAATATACATTTATAACATTCGATCAGAGAAAAATACATTCTTCGATTCTTTAATGGTGACCAAATTAAAATGGAGCAACGTTCCTCGTAGTCCATTTCGCCTCTCTTTTGGCCAAAAGCCAGTCTCGACGCTCTTCTCTGGACTTTTTCCAGCAAAACAATGTCCTTTACCAGAAAGGGACACCACACTGGAACCGCATACTCTAGGATCGGCCTTACTAAAGATTTGTAGAGCAAAGAGAATTCGGTTACGCTATTAGAACCAAGCACGCGCTTAATTATCCCAAGGACTTTCTTGGCTTTGTTGACCACCTCGTGAATATGATCACTCTATGATAGATCGAACGATATTGTAATACCGAGATCTTTGATATTTGTCACGCTCTTTAGAATTTCACCGTTTGGATCAAGTGTATAGCTCCCTTTCGACTTATCTTGTTTGTGCGTTATTCTCATTGTTTCACATTTATCGGGATTAAATTTCAACTGCCAGGTTTTACACCTTTCAGTGAGTCGAAACAAGTCCGATTGTAGCACATGCGTATCCTCAGGAATGTTCACTATCTCCCTATAGAGTTTAGTGTCGTCTATGTATAATTTCACAGCGGAAGAAACTCCAGTTGATATATCGTTGACGCACTTTATGAACAAGATGGGCCCTAAAATTGTTCCCTGAGGTACGCCTGATTTTACCTAAGTCCATGACGAATAGCTGCCGCGCAAAACAACACGTTGCGACCGACTAATTAAAAAGCTTTGAGAAGAGGGCCGTCAATACCGTGTCTTTCTAATTTATGAAGCAGACGTCTGTGTGGAACACTGTCAAACGCTTTGGAGAAGTCTAACAGAATTACATCCTTAGGATTTCTCTTGTTACAAGATTTTACCCAGTCGTTAAAACAGGATAACAGCTATGTAACCGTAGAGCGACCTTTCATGTGCGCAAATTGATTCGGGTTGAAAATATTGGCGTCACCCCAAAACTCCATAATACGGCGTTTTCCTATTTGTTCTGCTAGTTTACACACGATCGATGTTAATGAAATCTGATGGTAATTGTTTCTGCAGTTTTTACTGCCCTTTTTGAACAAAGGTGTTATATCGGCGCATTTCCACTTGCTAGGTAATTGGCCAACAGTGAAGGACTTATTGATTAATGAGCATATAGATGGAGATAGAGCCGATGCACATTCCCTCAAGATGCGCGGCGACAAACCGTCAGGCCCAGGGGACTTGTAAGCATTTAAATTCTTCAACAGCTTTTCAATCTCATTAACAGAACAATAGATATTAGAGAGCTTAGAGGTGACAACATAATCAAATTTGGGAACGTTATCACAATCTTCGGCTGTAAAACACCGACGAATAAAATTGATTCATACTTTGGGCAATAATGATAATAATAATAGTTTAATATTTGTACTGCGCAAATTTCATTCACATAGGATCAAATGCAGAGGTCGTCTGTCAGGGTTACTCCATCAACAAGAAGGGAGACCAAATTAATAGCCCCCTTACGCGCAGATTTAAAGAAACTCCAGAACGGTTTAGGGTTTTTGTTTACCTTTAACTCCTCGGCCAAGTTCTTAATATAACTCCGCCTGGCCGAATTGCACACTTTTTTGACGGAGTTATTTAAGTTCCAATATTTAATCCAGATCTGTTCCTTTCCTGACCTTTTGGCTTTCCTATACAGCAATCTCTTTTTGCGACAAAGACCAATGAAATCCTTGGTAATTCAGGGAGCGTTTACCTTTTTGCTAGACTTTTGCTTGGGGACACATTGGTCGACTGCAGCGAAAAATAAGTCCATCCATGCTTGCCAATTAAGATCTAAACAGTTGTCAAAGTTGACAACATCCCAAGGTGCCAGGAAAACAAAGATCTGAGATGATCCCAGTCGGCTCTTCTAAACGCGTAGTTTAGTTTCTGAGACTTGCATGGAAATAGACGTTGTCACGGAAAAAGTTATTCAATTATGGTCGGAGAAAGGTTCGCCGACTATTAAACCTTGTACAATATCTGTTGAAGTTGCTAGGACGAGGTCTAAGATATTCCGGTCCCTAGTTAGTTCGTCCACAAGTTGTGAAAGGAAATTATCCTGGATTACATCTAACAGTAGCTCGTAGTTTTTTTTTTTTTTTTTTTTTTAATACAGCATTTGTTTATTACACTTACACATGTACTTACACTATAATTACTTTTTACACCATGTTTAAACTACATTAACTTACACTACTTACAATACATATATAACAATACGCTTACACTAGTCAAATTTAATTACAGTTGATCTATTTACCACATTATTGTTTGCATGTTAATTGTCGAGTAACTACTGAGAATTGTGTTTGCTATTTAAACTACAAGGGAATTGATTTTCCAGAAATTAATAAACTGTTAAATAAAAAAGATAGCGAAGAGGTCAAAATACAAAGTTGAAAAAAAAAAAAAAAAAGACAATACAATTTTTTAACGACAGAAAAAATTTCAAGTTGTGAAAGGAAATTATCCTGTATTACATCTAACAGTAGCTCGTAGTTAGTAGAATTGTTGGTGGCCCTGATTTTTAGCCAGTCCACATCACGTAAATTAAAATCGCCCACCAAAATCATTTCAGATGTCGAGAGGTCATCTAGGGCTTGTTGTAACTCTTCCAAAGGTTTGGTAGGAGGGTCTGTAGAAAGCGCCTAAGGTGATTTTGCGGTTGATAGCAAGATGTAAATCCGTGAAAATTAGTTCAGAGTCACATAATACGTCGCTTTTAAGCGAAGCTTATATAGAATCGCGAACTGCTATCAAAACGCCTCCTCCGAGGCGACCACGGAACTTTCGATCACGTCTAAAGATCGTGTAGTTCGGAGGAAAAATCTCGCCATCTGCAGTAGAGCTGTGTAAATGTGTCTCGACTAGGACGACAACGTCGTAAGCCTTATCGGCCAAATATAGCCCAAGCAGGTCAACCTTATTCATAATGCTTCTAGCATTAGCGTAGAAGAAGGAGATATTATTCCGAGGGAAACGATGATCCGCTTGGCGTCCGGTACTTGCATGAGCGAGCGAAAGGCCGGGCTGTGGATGAACATCACCACTCAGCGTGATTGCAAGCACTTGCGGATTAAAAGAGGAAGAACCATTAGCTGTATACAGAATTCTCTGTTGAAAAATTTCTTTCTAACGTAAATCCTGGTGAAGAGCTGATGATGGACCACGGGATACACGCGAACAAGTAGGTCAGCGAAGTGAACATTTGAATTCCACGGTGCAAGACGGCCGACATGGAGTGTCCAAGCCGGCCAAGAGTGAACTTTGCGTGTCGAGGTCCATGCTCCAGTCACATGAAATTGTGAAAAACAAAAAGCAAATGGACATGACTTATGAGAAGGGTTACGGTGAGAGTTATTCTCAAAAGGGTAACACAGGAAAAGCAATAACAGTTGCGCTGCTCAAAAGTACACGACCGTCCATGTTGGTTACCATGAGCATTTAACAATAAACAATTGCGATTTCTTAAAATCATTTTAAGATTAAAAAATTGCTAAATGACGACGACGTTTTGATGTTAGCTTATCGACATTATCAAGTCAAAATATGTTTGTGAGTTTCTGTCAATAAATACTAAAAAACAATAGCTGATTAAAAGCTGTAACATGAGAAAAAGATGATTAAAATATCAAACAAAAGGTTTCGCACGTATGGAGTCCGTTTGGATATTTAAATTAGGCTTAAGATTCTTGATGAAGAGCATTTTAAATACTAAACAATCAAATTTGCCCTGGCACTTTCTCAAAACTGTGAATTGGTTTTCCTTCAATAGGTTGTTGTTACCGTGAGTTTCTAACAGATTTCTACCGATTGCCGAATTTTTGTGCTTAGCAATGGGTTGATGAAGGTGTCTGGCCGTGTATCTGACATAATCTGCATCACACAGATCACATGAAAAAAGGTAAACAACGCGCTGCATATTAATAATTGACAGTTTAATTTCTTTGAGTTTAAGATCTTGCCCCAATTTCTTCTTCACCAATCTTATAGCTAAGATCGCGTAACTGCTTTCGAGCTGCATTGGAGGCCACTTGATCTTTAAATGGATGACTAATTCTTACCAAGCTACTTTCCTCATTGTTTCTTTCTGCTTTGTTAGTTGAAGTATTTCGAAAAAGAAAATTGTTGATAGCAGAATCAAAAAGACTCATCAGATAGTCAAGGTGACTAAATATAAAGTGCAACTTGGCACATTCTACATTGAAAGCCTCTGTTGTAAATGACAAGGCATAGGCACGATGTATCATTGTCTTTAATAAAGAGTCTTTACAGTGTCACATCAGTGTGACTTTGGAGGTGCAGTAGCAATCCAGTGTTTGTTGGTTTTCTGTAAACTTGAGTTCCAAGTTTAGTTCCGTTCTTGACGATTTCAATGCCGATGAAAGGGATCTTGTTATCCACAGGAAACTCCATCGTAAAAGTTAGACTGGGGTGTAGGCCATTCAGGATACTAAGAAACTCAGCAGCAGCATCAGCACTCGCCATTCTAGCCAGGGTATCGTCGACGTACCTCTTGTATAACTGCAGGGGCATCAAGCCATTGTGTGTAAGCTTTTCTTCAAGATGACACATGAAGACTTTGGCCATTAGAGGACCAAGGGGCGAGCCCATAGCCACACCATCTTTCTGTTGGTAAAGTTGACCATTAAACTGGAAAAGCTGATTGGTTATGGCAATTTCGAGTAGTCTAGCAAGCTGATCCTGTCGCAGATTAAGGCCATAGGTTTTGTTAAACCAATCATCAGTGAAGGCTTTGTTGACTAAGATTTTGATAGTCTCATCCAAAGGCACACTGGTAAGAAGAGCTGTGATGTTGTATGAGACCAGTATGTCATCTTCATTCATAGTATGAGTACGAATCTCATCAGCGAAAGTGAAGGCATCGATGATTGTATACTCATTTAGAGAAAGTGGCTTCAGTTTTTGTTCAAGCCATTTCGCAAGATTGTAGTTGTAAGTTCCAGTTGCTGATAAAGTAGGCCTCTTACTTATTGTGGCTTTGTGAGTCATGGGTAAGCCATAAAGATCAGCGAGCCTGGAACTCTTAGGAGAAAGTGAATTGGCAATTTCTTCAGACAGAATTTGATGTAAAATTTCGTGCAACTCTTTCTCTTTCTGAAGGAGCGGGTGGAAATGTTTGGGTTGTCATCCACGCATTTTAGGTCACTTTTCATCAACATGTGTACATTTAGAGGTGTTGTCAACTGAAGCAGCGCTTAGTAGGCGGATGTATTCGGGTTTGGCCATGACTAAAACCCCAGAACCTTTATCGGGCTTAGTGATAACGATGTCGTCACGTTTCTTACAAGAGCCTTAGGTGGATTAGGGCTTGTATGCTGAATGTAGTTCAAAGCGATCGAACGTAACGTTGAGCTAGCCAGTTCATTTTCATCTGCATATTCCAATAATAGCTTTATTCTCCAATATGCCTTCTCAAAGCTGGCTTGAATTTCAATGGGTGAAACTTTTTGAGGTACAGAAAACTTCAATTCTCTGCAAAGGAAAGGTTTTTCGAAGAACGAAAGGCGGTACGAAGACACGTTGTTTCAAAGGCGGCCCAAGCTCTCTTTGAGAACCACACAAGGAACAAAATTTGCATATCGATTTATAAGGATTTGTAGGGGATTTTCTACAAGATATCCATAGAGATAGTTAAAAGTGAAAATATTAAATAAAAATGGCTTACCTAATTCCATATGTGTGTTGTTTGCTCCTGGTGTCGTTATTTTACCGATTTCACTTGATTTAAGCGGTTTTCTTGAATCCTGGTTTTCTCTTCTTAATTTGATTGTTTAGTATTTGAAATGCTCTTCATCAAGAATCCTAAGCCTAATTTAAATATCCGGACGGACTCCATACATGCGAAACTTTTTGTTTAATATTTTAATCATCTTTTTCTCGCGTTACAGCTTTTAATCACCTATTGTTTTTTAGTATTTATAGACTGAAACTCACAAACACATTTTGACTTGATAATGACGCTCAGCTTACGTCGAAATATCGTCGTCTTTTAGCAATTTTTTAATCTTAAAATGATTTTAAGAAATGTTTTATCGCAATTTTTTATCGTTAAATGCTTTTCAAAATCACTTCTTGTTCGTATACAAGTAATGAGAATATAGAAAATTATCAATTAAGGAAGTTTTAGTTGATCCTGTACCAAAATCTCCAAACCAACATCATAAAAATTGTATGATAGACAGTAAGGGGAATTTCTAATCAGATTTTGGGAGTGAAAGGGTTAAGACAATGCATGTGACAGTGTTCCAGATAAGAGGCGAGTCTCGGGTCATTAAACCCGACGGCAACCGCTACCTGACCCGACACTGACGAAAAAGAAAATCAGCTTATATAGAAAAAAGTACTCATATAAATTAAAATACTATAATTATGAAAGAAAACAAAAGTAAATATAAGAGTGAAGTTTCTAATGAAAAACGATCAAACAACAATAACTAATACAAGATATCAAGGAAAAGAAGTTTGAAAAAACGAATCAACAAAATTCCAAAGGCGACTTGACTTGCGAATCATTTGGTCCCCTGTTAATTTAGCAAATAAAAGAGAACATGCCCCTGAAATAAAAATTGCCTTACTGTGGCATTGTCAATTTCCATACTTGTTAGTTCAGGATAAAATAAATACAGCTCGATGATCTCACAAAAGCTCAAGAAACTGAGAAACTATTCATCTGATTCATTCGTGGCGGCTCTGACTCGTGTGATTTTCTCCTTGGTTACCTAGCACGTGATCAATTTCTTCCCCGATCGAAGTTCATTTCTTTGTAAACAAGATTGCATAAGTTTACAATAACAGCAGCTGGACCCAACAGGCCTACTATCGATGAAAATTTTGGAGAAAATTCGTTGTCTAATCCTTAGAACTTCTGTAAATAATCTGCCAAAAGTCGGGTCTGTAAAAGATCAGTTCGTTAAGTTTTTGTTTTTGTCTGTATAACGTCACAATAAGGTCTCAGATGACAGTGGAGTGGATTGGGACTAGTTTACACTGCATTCCGAACTGTTGCATGCAAAAATAAGCTGCTAGTGTTTGATGTAAATGCAAATGCCACACTTCGTTGTTCATTTTTGCTCTGCATTTTTCAGAATGTATACTAATTGTATAAAACATGGCCTATAGTACCAGACAACATTCTGAGGTATCAAATAGCAAAAATTTTTAGATTACCGAAAGACAATCCTTTATCTGTTTTCCCAACAACCCCCCCCCCCCCCACCAACCCACCCCCTTAGCTTTGCGTAGTGCTGCAGCTGTGGCTGTGGTTGGCCAGGTAGACCTACTTTGTGCGACCCCCTGAAAAATTACATGAATCTTTGCCAAAAAAAATTAACTGGAACACTGCGAAGACCTTAAGATTTCGCTTTCGGCAGTACTCTTTTAAAGCATCAACATACTAGGCTTGTACTTAAGCATAAGAAAGCTCTTTGGAGCTCATTTTAGACCTGTAGTAAAGCAGATGTCAAAGCAAAGGCAGCATATTCTCCTCAGTTACTTTAACACTTTGAGTGTTGATTGACCTTTGTTAAACCTCTGACCCCTCAGACCAACATCTAGTTTCTCCCTACAATATCACCCCTGAGTCACATGTGAAGATCACAAGAATAAAGGAAATGATCACTAACCACAGAAGCCCTTGACTGTTAAACATATTCTTCTTGCCATTTTTATAGGAAACATACAGAGAACATGTGAAGGTGTAGTCTGATCGTCCGGGTGAGTGTAGTCCTAAGAAGGACTGTTGTCGGTGGTAGTGACTGACGTTTCGACAACCTGTGTGGAAGTCATCATCAGAGTCAAGTGATGATGACTTCTGCACAGGTTGTCGAAACGTCAATCACTACAACCGACAACAGTCCTTCTCAGGACTACACTCACCCGGACGATCAGACTACACCTTCACATGTTACCCCCGGGTTCAAACCATTTACTGCAATACAGAGAACAGTGTGGAGAATATGCACTTTGAGGTTAGGGTGTAAAGGGTTACACATGCTGCATCTTCTCCTTTTTCCCCAGTTTATTCTGTCGGTGGTCACTCAAAACTCTTTAGGTGATCATTAATTAGCCCTTGAGTCTCACCAATGAGTCCTTGCTATAAGACTAAAGTTGTTTGGCGAGGAACACTCAGGCACAGTACAAAGCTGCTATTCCGTAGGAGTCCCAAAATATTCCTTACGTGATTAGATGGCTGCCCTTCAGTATCTCAAGCGAACCCTTCTCATAAAGAAGAAAGTTGTTCAGAGGAACACTCAGACATAGCTCAAAGCTTCCATTTTGTAGGGGCCACTCAACATTCCTCAGGTAATCATACATCAGCCCTGTAGTGACCACTTCCGGTTGTCGTTTTGTTACCTGTCAATCATGTAATTTCCCTGTTAGTAAGTGAGAGAGAGCAGAGCTCGGCGCCGTTGTAAAAACTTGGAGTTCAACAAATAAATCGTTTCGTGAAATAACATTCTAGCGTGCAGTCAATACACTACAAGCCCTTCAGTCTAAACAGCGAGCCCTTGACATAAGAAGAAGGTCGCTCGGCGAGGACCACTCAGACACAGCTCAAAGCTACGATTCCGTGGGGGTCACAAAATATTCCTTAGGTGATTATACAGCTGGCCTTTAGTCTAAACAGTGAGCCCTTGACATAGGAAGAAATTTGTTCAGTGAGGAACACTCAGACACCCTTGCAAAATGGATTTTAGAATTCCTAGGAGTTCCTAGGAATAAGGGGTGTGAATTTTCACAGTAAATTTGGACCAGGAATTCCTAAGAATTCCTGGGAATCTCAACTGCAAACACTCTGGTTCTAAAAACCTAGAAATTCCCAGAAATTCCAACTTTATAGCAAATAGCACTTGGAATTCCTAGGAATGCCTAGGAATTCCAATTCAGAGTACCAATCACTTCCCTGAAAGGCTCTAAATCGAAAAACTTGCCAGAAATTCTTAGGAATTACTGGGAATTTTAGGAAACTTTGAGGCAGCTAATATTAAAATAAATACTCGAGTTAACTCCCGACTAAAAACTTGCATAGTCAAATGAAATTTATTTACATGCTTAACTCAGGTTTGTAGGATTCCACGTGCGAATTTTTATAGCTTATCATTTATGCATGCTTTAGAGCTATTTAAACGGTATGGCTTGTTAGCGCCCATATATTTTTTTTCAATTGCTCTCTAGCCGTTTCGTTGCCAATCTCAGACTCTCAACCTATGCTTCAGCGCTACAGTCAGGAAAACATTTGTAAGTCTTTAATTCTGTCTTATATGTTTATTGCCGCTCGGCCCTTCTTCTCAGTACTTTTGAGCTAACCGCCTCCCGGTTAGCTCAATTGGTTAGAGCGCTGGACTGTTGTGCGGGAGGTCGAGCTCGATGGTTCGAGCCCCGGCCGGACCAACACTCAAGGTCTTAAAATAACTGAAGAGAATGCGCTATCTTTCTTTAATAAGAAATGGATAGACATTCTAGTCTTCTTGGATAAGGACGAATAAACCGTAGGTCCCGTCTCCTGCATCTATTAATTAGATAATTTGGCTAGGCAGGGGACGTTAAAGAACCCACTCAAGAGATCACTGTGATGTGGTCTGGCCTGTTTACTGGGAATTGCGGGGAGGGGGCATCCTCAAATAAGTTTCCTTCGATTGTTTGTAAACTGCTGATGCAGTCTGGTCAAAGTCCCACGAACAGTGTTGTGATGCGCATTTGATCATATTGACATGTTAATTTGCGCAATATAAATATTAAATTATTATTATTATACTTTTATTTATTTTTCTAGTCGAACCTCGCTCACTCACTCGAAAGTCACAAAGCTCAGTCGGCTCCTCGAGTCGCCTCAACCGAGCGCGAGTTCGAAAGATTCCAAGACGTAGTATCAGCAAGAACTGCAAGCTACAAGGTTTACATGTAAAATATTTTCAATGGTATATTAAATTCAACATGTAGTAATATTAGGATGCAGTTTGATTTCTTTTTTCTTTTCTTGGAAACTATATGAAAACTAACCTCAATTACAGCTATTCATTTAAAATAGTCCCAATGAATCATTAAATTTGGTTTGACACAAATTGTGAATAAAATCTGTAGAATCTTTTCCGTGAAATACAACGACTTGAATTCTGTTTATTGCAATAAATACTATCAGTAAAAAAATAGTCTTTCGATGAATCATAAAATTTTGGATGATGATACAAATGGTATTTAACCCTTTCCTCCCTGAGTCAGGCTTTGACTTAATTTTATGTGGTTGTAACTTCTTTGGATAAAGCACTTGTGTGCTAACATACAAATGTAGGCTGGCAAGCAGCATTTTTATGTTATACTGTTTGTTTTTCTTGATTCTGCGAATGGAAATTCAAATATTTCTACTCTATTTTGACTTAACACTCTTGGGCGTTTAGGGCTTAATTACAGTTAAATAATTGATTTTTTGAATTAAAATCTTTTTGTAAGTGTAACAATCAATTGTAATGAAGTTACCCTAAGCTGCAGACTTAGTAGCTGTTTGTCTCTTTTGCTGGGGTCGCAGCTCGTCGAACGAGACTAAAATAATTCTGAAACTTTTGCTTACTGATAGATTTATTTCAGGTAAGGTGGAAAACCCGGAATCCGGAATTCCGCCGGAATTCTTCAACGTCTGTTTTTTCATTCAAAATGACTCCGATGATTTTCCGAAGAGTGTACAAGCTCCAAATATACTCCGATGATTAGCCTGAAGATTATTCGATGGTTACCCGGAGAGCCCTGTGTTTTTCAACGCTTGTTTTTGGATGTCACGAAAACTAAGACCTAAGACCAAAGACCCCTCGAAAACTAAGACCCCTCGAAAGACTGGTTCGGGGTGTAGGTTTAGGTTTTCGCACTTGAAAAGCGCTACAAAACTAAGACCCCTGTTTGAATTCATGGCCAACTACAGTGCAATTAAATAACCCAACACTTGAAAGCAGTTCGAGTACCGACTTTTAAGAATTTCGTGATAGTTCGATTCAGTCCTCAACACTTAGTTACTTACTATATACGTTAGAGAATTCTCTCCATATGCTCGGCCGCGTTTCGAGCGAAAGGCCGTTTTGACTATCATGCTTGAAAATTTTGCTTTTTTGGCATAGAAAAAAATCCTTAAAAACGTATTCTGAACATTAAGCGCTGTTAAATGGTCCTTGTGATTCTGTAGTTTGCTTTCCCTTTTTTTATAGCTGCGATACGTTCGACGCATGATCCGTTGCTTAACGGCTGTGTGGGTTTTCAATCGTCTTCAAATGCCATTTATCATCATTCGTGCAAATTGTATTTCACGCCAGGCTAAACATTTTCCTGATAAACGTCTGCCCTAAAATATGAGTAACCCATTTATCTCAGTATCCGAGTGAAATTGGATAATGTGACTCCCTGTAATGGAAGGAAAGAAATTGGTCACGCTACCAGTTGTTTATCATCATCTTTCAATTAATTATAGTATTTAACAATTTTCGTAATGATCATTTCTTTGATAGACGTCTTTCAAGCACTGCTGCGAACAATTTGCATCAGCCTTCTTTTGTTATAAATAACAGGAACCTTAAAAATTTGAAGCGTAAGTTCACTAAAGCAAAGTCTCGGAATTTCGCAAACATGAACATGAGGAAAAAATCACCGCTGTAATGTAAGAGATAATGCAGTTTGATGCGTTTAAAGAAAAGCATCCACTGACGTTTATTCCCTATTGTACATCAGGGAGAACGGTCATTCCCAAATTCCTAAGAGGTCTTGCGATAGCAAACAATTCTACGTATTTTCGCATGGGTGCCACGAAAGGTAAGACCTGCATACCTTATCTAATGTGAAACAATATTTGATTCGTATTTTTATCAACGTTAACATAACTTTACAAACGATCCCTTTTTGCAATCAATTGCGTGTTACTGGATTTGCCTTCAAATTGACGCGAATCAGAAGACGTAGTAGTAAAAGAACGACAACGACAACCACGATAACAACAACGGCACTCAAAGGAAACCACTTCACACCACAACTGTTTCTTGCTACATTTCACAGCAGCGTAGCTCTGCTTGAATCAATTTTCTGTGCGCATCCTTCAGGGCCGACCTCACTTCTGGTGAAATTTCCGGGTAGGCGAGGTCGAAGTATGGGAATCGGCTCAAAATACAGGAGCGTTTTATGTAATAAAATTTCGTTGTATATCTCGTCGAAGGCAGTTTTTACCCTGATTGTCTGGGTTAGGGTACACCCATTTCTCCTCATGTGCAATAATAATGTCAAATGGTAGCAACATTTTTCTTCGAGGGAACTCCGTATGGCACTGCCTACATTCTATCGCTTTAAGAGCTTGAGAAAGGAAGCGTACGACGAGAGGCTTGTCGTTATGGTGAACTGCGCTGTATGGATGATTGTTTGAGACTTCACAGTCTACATTGCTCTCCTGACTGCGCTTTTGACGCCAGGGATTTCTGTGACTGTTGCCCTTCTTTCCTGCGGCATTATTCTTTTGGGGCTTTACAAGGTTACTTTAACTGGGCTTTAGGAAACGTGGCGACTTCCTAAGAGAAGCGATATACTCCTTTAAAAGGTTGACCGTTTCCGCGACGCAGAGACTATGCTTACACAATCCATTATATTTGTAGCAGGGGGCAGGTACACGTAACATGGTCTCGATGAAATGTACACTCGTACATTTGCCGTTTGCAATCCTTTGCAGCCACAAGGTACTCGAGTTGGGGATCTGTTTAGCTTAATGATGGCATTTTTTGGATCGATTCGGGACAGTTGAGCTATTTCTCCGCTTCTTCAATGATCGTTTGCACCAAAGGCTGAGACAGACTTTGCAGGGAAAGAAGTGACTTTTTCGCCAGAAGATTCCTTCCACTCTTTCCTTGTGGTTTCTGGTTCGTACTGCTTATTCAGTAGGATGTTTTTCTTCTTCAGTACGTCTTCACTGAAATCTCGCTGAACTTCCGTGCGTATTCATCTCTCTTCTGTTCCTTCCATTCGAACCATTCTTCTGGTTTGACTTCCAGATGAATTGCTATGTCTGTAAGCTCGTACTCTTTACTAATGGCACAAATTGCCAATTTCAGCTCCAGCTGCTGTTGTTTGTCTACTTCTTCCTAAACGTCTCGCACAAATTCAAGCTTCGTAATACTGCATTCTTGCTTTTTGCCTTCCCACTGATTGCCTCCTTCTGTCGAGTAAGATTGTTATTCACCGAGTCTCAGACTGATTTATGTAACACCGCAAAACCCTGCCTGATTTGTACGAAGGCATACCTGCTTTCCCTCTTGTCGTTGCAGTCATGGATTTTCTCATCATCTTTTCATGATTTGATGGATAAATCCAAATTTCGGTTATGAAGTGAACGTGAGCCGCTTCTCCTCTTCATCCAAAAGCGGCTGAACTGATTTCAGGCGCGCTTCTAGATCATTCTTACTGTCGGACTCGAGGACTGCCTTTTCGTCAGTCCCAAAAACAGTATCTAGAAAGAGTTTTTCATCCTCCTTTTTCTGGATTTCTAAAGTCTTCAATTTTTTTTTACAATTGTATCGGAAGTTGTTTAAACAACGTAAGCCTGTGGCTTTTCGCGTTGACTCTAACAGCGCATCATGAAGTGCTTTCTCCCCGAGGGTTATGAAATCTTGTCCTTTTGTACTTGGGTCAGGGCAGCTGAATACGACTGCTGACGCAATCTTCCCAGTTGAAAATATTCTTGTTGTTACTGTAATGAGTAGCAATTGGTCTTTGTTTTGGTGAGTCCTTTGTTCTCTTTGACTTTAGCGGAAGATGCTTGTAAGAAAAAGGTGTCACTTGATAATGGCCAAAATTAAACGTGGGATCGACACTGAAAGGGTGGCTCAGGGTTTCAGAGGTACAGAATCGCGACAGGTCTTGCATTGGCACATGTGCTTCTTACCAAGAATCCAAAGATCTTCTTGAACATCGTGGTGTTCTAGAATAAGTGAATCACCAACATTTTACTTCGAATACATCAAAAGTTCTTCTATATCATCAGCCTTTCTCGAGTTAAATTTCAAGTCGTTCATCTCTCTTCTTGACCTTAGGAGTTCTCCAGGATTTTGGGCTTTCAGGAGTCCTCCTGATTCAATCACGATCTTCTTAAATACAACAGAAGGAGTACTGTGGACTAGTTCGTCTTTCATTGATTCCAAAGTGCTCTTTGATGTTGGATAGAACGGCTTTTTCCCGTGTTTCCTATTGCCATGTGGTGCTACTTGAAATTGCACTTCTTCACTTATTTCCTGCGTGGTGTGATACTGCAATAGGCATGTATCATGCAGTATACCACCGCTTCTGTCACTTAAAAGAAAGAGACAGCGGCACAGTCCAAAATCATTCATTTTTTAATTGATGTGGATGTGCAGTTCGTTTCCTTTTTTAAGAGGCACTTTCTTCTTTTGTAATATGTGGACAGATCCGTCTTCTTCCAAGGCCAGCTTCCACGTACCAATACGCAGGATACGAGGATATGCGCCGTTCATGTCACTCTTGATGTCCTGCCAATTCTTGTAAGGGCTGACGTCGACAAGGAATGACATATTCCATCTCACTTTTAGAGGTGTCTTGGTACATTTCTTGCTGTCTTTATTGGCCGTCAATATCTCGACTGCCTCCCTCACCGTATAAAAATGATCTTTCTTTTCTTCCCAACTGAGAGATCGGCAAAGCGTCGTCATTGTTATAGATCGTTTGGGACGGGGGCAAAGCGTTCTGTGGGAAGAAAGTCAAATAGTTAAGATAACTGTGCTTGCATATTTGCAAATTCACAAGGTGCCGTGATAGGGCAAAAACAGATTTATATCGTTTTCACTCGTACGAAGGAGAATAATCATCTAATAGAGAAATTAGAAATCGACGGATTAAGGAATAGATCAACCTCTTAAATCCACTAGGAGCTATCGGAAGAAATTGCGTGTCCACTATCTGATTAATTAATTACCTCAGTGGATAAGCATTTAATTGGTTAAGCAATTTATTTAAGATTTATTTAATTTATTTATTTATTTATTTAATTTATTTAAAACCAATTTAATCGGGCAAGCATTTAATTGGTTGATTAATTTAAATTCTTCTGATTAGTTTATAACGTCTGCTATAACGTCTCATGAGCTGTAGTCGACTTAAACTTTTATCCTAAAAGATGCACACACCTCGTCAGACATCTTGCATTTTTTACCCTTGCTGAGAACTTGACGAGATGGTAATATCTGCAATAGAAACAAGTAACACCTAGATAATTCATTTTAAAGACTTTCAAAGGAACGACTCGATCCGCGAATGTACTACAATGAATGAGACCTACAGGTAACTTCAAGCTCTTAAGTTTCTCCGGTTGTACTGGATCGGCGCGACCGAGTGGTATTTCGACAGTTGCATGATGAACTGCGATTAAAAGGAAAATACCCGAGCCCGGTCGCTAGTTTCTGACATATACATGCGGTTTCATCATATATCCTTCTAGACAAAAATCGTCGGTGACCAGGACTTTTCAGGTTAACAATAAGTACACAACCCTTCGCACAAGAAATTCACTTACTTGATCGCTGGAAGTGTTTGTCCCAGCATCTTTCACTTCGATGATGAGGTCATCCTTTTTGGAGTCAAAAAAAGTGTCAATGTTGGTGCAAAACAAAATTAACTTTTTTTTACCAGTTAAAATACTTATCTAACAAAGTACCTTATGTAACAGTTGACCTGTTCAAATTGTTTTCGTCGCTAGTTTCTGACACATACATGCCGTTTCCTCTTATATCCTTCTAGACAATTATTGTCGCGTCGATCGGTGACCAGGATTTTTCAGGTTAACAATAATTACACAACTTTGCACATAGGAACTTCACTTACTTGATCGCTGGAAGTACTTGTCCCATCATCTGTCACCTCGATGATGAGGTCATCCTTTTTGGAGTTAAAAAACGTGTCAATATTCGTTCAAAACAAAATTAATTTATTTTATCAGTTAAAATACATATCTTTATCATAGCGCATTCACGGTATTGTTGACCTGTTCAAATATTTGACGCCGTTTCTACCCACGAGAAGCCGTTGGATTACTCAAGATCTTCAGCTGGTCTTACAAATTATATTAAATATTTCATATTCCATCTTATATCAACAAGTTGACGACGCTTCTTGGGCATTTTGAAACGCAGCTGTACACACCTCAGAGAGAAAATGTCAACCGAAAGCGCCCTTAAGATTTTTAATACAAAGCTAAAGTTCAATTATTTTTCCTAAATTTTGGCAATCTGTATTCCCTCAAAAAGAGACTCTCGCTTGTCCCAGTAAGTAGCCTTCAATTGTAGACAGGGATTGAATTTAAGAGCGACGGAATTTTCCACGATGGGGTGCATGGTGAAAAACTACATGCTTAAAAATTAATTTTAGCACTTCTTACTGGTTTTCGTGTGTTTTCCAGGCCTAACTTGACCCATCTATGACTCTGTGTGGACGTTTACACGGCGTAGATGTATTACCCGGCGTCTTGCTGCAGAAGAATAACACCTTCGTTAGGGGGCCTAGTAGTTTACCGGGTGGGGAGGGGGGGCTATGGGAATTTAAAAAGGGGCAGCCATTTTCTCATTAAACAATTTGGAAGCGGGTGCCACTAAAAAATAATTTGGTTTCAAACAGGGATTGGAGCGAAATAAAACCCCTAACTAGTAATGTAACCTTCAAAATTTTTCAAAAACCCGACAGAGTTTACTACGGTGAAAACACAGAAGAATATTTTTGATGATAGTTATCAAGTTGTTATCCGAAAAGTTAAAGGCAAGGAAATGGTAAATCAACAAAAGGACTGCCCCTTTTCTTATTACCGCGGAATGGGGAGTGAAGTGGGTAAAGACACCATCAGTCTCATCCATGACCTGTGATTATGAAGAATGATTATGAAGGTGATTATGAAGAATGATTATGAAAGTGATTATGAATCAGCTTTGGTGTCTGTAAATAAAGCCCCGAATATCAGACTAGATTTGTTTGATGGAGACAACTCAGACACAGCTGAAAGTTACGATGCTCTGGGAGACATACAATACTTGTTGAGGTTGAAGTTGAAGTTGAAGTTCATTTATTTGTTTAAGCAGGTTGATTAATTGGCAGCTGTGATAGCTGATGTGGACCTGCTGTCCTAACCCACCCATCCCACCCCAGGGGAGGACATCCATCACACAGTAATCTCGTGTGTGGGAAATTAACGTCTCCTGCCCCAACCCTGCAGGAGACGGGACCTCCATTTATTCGTCCCTATCCGAGAAGACTAGAATATCTAACCATTTCTTGATGTTATAGAAAGATAGCAAACTCTTCTCAATTATTTTAATACCTTGAGTGTTGGTCCGGCCGGGGCTCGAACCCTCGACCTCCCGCACTACAGTCCAGCGCTCTATCCATTGAGCTAACCGGGAGGCGGTTCCTTGCTAGGTAATAATGCATTAGCTCAAAAGTTTGAAAAGGAAGCCCTTGATATCAGAAGAAAGCTGTCGTACCGGGAACACTCAGACACAGCTGAAAGATGCCAGCTCAAAAGTATAAGTAGCGGGCCCTGGACATCTGACGAAAGTTGCTCCACGAAGAACACTCCTCCTCAATCACGGAAACGCAAAAGAAATTAGGAGAGTCGACTTTAGCCCTACAATCGTGTCGTTGGAGAGAAGTTAAAAATGAATACTGAACGATGGACCATTGTACCTAACCCTAAGCATCATGGGCTAAATATTAAAAGTAAAAGTAGGATACAAATTTTAGAGGGCCGTGGGTTAAGGAAGAAAACGTGCGAGCAGAGCAGAGCTCTTTCCATTCTTTACACGCTCTTTTTTCCTTGAGCGCTTTGCAGAGAGGCTTACTTTACTAAAAATATATCTATAAGCAGTGTTTGAAGTAAGAAATCTGTAGCAATCCATAGTTTTCTTAGAAAATATGAAATGTTCTAATGCAGCTAAAACTCATTTGATAATTTAACTGTTATCATAGCCTGGATCTAATTAGTTGACAATGTCCGGACTTTGTGTTTGTATATCAGTGAGCCTTTGTGGGGATTGTTTTTCGGCAGTGTGTTGTCGACGACTTCAGTTCAAATTAACGATAATTGGGATTATTTTGACTCAACGTACCTACTTAACTCATCATTTAGAAACATAAAGATGTACTCTCTGTCAGCAGAGCGTGAGGTGATGTATTTGTTCCATCACTCGTAAGATACAACAATTGCACTAAAAATATCCCGTTTGTCCATTTAAGTTTATTTTTTTTGTTATAAGTATGAAAGTAATACCAAGAATTTTTTTCGAAACAAAATGAAGGTAGAGAGAAACCATCAGTTACTTTTCTTAGTTTATTTCTTAACATTGGTGAAAACTGCATTAAAGATAACATCGAAAGAGTGTTTTTCAGCTATTTCAAGCTGAGTAAAGTAACATTAAAGAAAATAGGACAGATATTCTCTTTTATTACGTAAGATAAATATAAAAAGTTTAACAATTTGTATTTTATTTAAATTGATACACTGGTTTTCCAAGTTTGTTTCGATTAATTTCTAGGAGATGAGTGTACTTTTGCAGTACGTAAACTAAATTAGCTGTAGTTTAACTTTATTTCAATAAATTCCGTGTAAATCTAAAAAAATTAATGTTTTATTTAGTAATCAAGTGAAATGCATTGGCAGATTCTAACCACATTGACGCCCGGACTGAGGGTATCGGAATGGGGAGTGAAGTGGGAAAAGACAC